>NW_008346082.1:382066-392963 GCF_000622305.1 Nannospalax galili | reverse complement strand
CGGCGGGAGCCGGAGTCCCGGCACCCGGGTTAGGGCTGGGCCCGCGCCCATGGCGAGCGCGGCCTGCCCGGGGCCCGGGGACCCTGCCATGTGAAGCGGGTCCGGGCTGGGGGCCCGGCCATGGCTGGGGAGCGGCCCCCACTGCGGGGCCCCGGGCCCGGAGAGGCGCCGGGGGAGGGGCCGGGGGGCGCAGGCGGAGGCCCGGGTCGGGGCCGCCCCTCCTCCTACCGGGCCCTCCGCAGCGCTGTGTCCAGCCTGGCACGGGTGGACGATTTCGACTGCGCGGAGAAGATTGGGGCCGGCTTCTTCTCTGAGGTCTACAAGGTAGGACCCGTGGAAGGAGAGAGGGGCGGGACCAAGCCTGCCAACGGAGGCTCGAACTTGGGGGCCCTCAGCCTGGGTTAGATCTCATATACTTGAGCAAGCCACCCAACCTGTCGGGCACACTCCGGCCCTTGCCGCCACCAGGTTCGGCACCGACAGTCGGGGCAAGTCATGGTGCTGAAGATGAACAAGCTCCCCAGTAACCGGGGCAACACACTAAGGGAAGTGCAGCTGATGAACCGGCTCCGCCACCCAAACATCCTAAGGTGAGCTTAGCCTTTTGGCTGGGCGGCTTGCTGGGCATGAGGAAAAAGAGCCAGCGGGGGTTGGCGGTGGGGATGAGGAGCCCGGGCTCTTACAGGCTACCCTTCCATCTTCCCCATCGTCTTCCAGGTTCATGGGGGTCTGTGTGCACCAGGGGCAGCTACATGCTCTTACAGAGGTAAGCATAGGCCAAGAAAGTGGGAAAGCACCACACCTCCCAGGGGAGAGTCAGCCGACTTGGTGGATCTGCAGGGGGAGAAAGAAGAGCTCAGGACCTCCAACAGGAGACTTCCTGAACTAACCTTTGGGCAAACCACATACCAGAGGCCTCAGCTAGACTCAGTCCCTAGAACAGTGCTGCCCCATAGAACTTTCTGCGGTGATGGAGATGTTCTGTGTCTGTGGTCTGGTACAGTAGCACTAGCCGCACATGGCTAAGCTATTAAGTTAAATAGCTGTGCATAGCTAGCAGCTGCCATGCAGGATAGGGCACCCTAGAATACAGATGGGAATACAGGCTCACGCTTTTGATCTTTGTGACCTTAGTGTACCTGGTTTATGAGTGGGAGACGTGGAACACAAACTGAAGTCTCCACATCCATTCCCCTTCTATTTTCCATATATCCCAGTATATGAATGGGGGGACTCTGGAACAGCTGCTCAGCTCCCCAGAACCCCTATCGTGGCCAGTCAGGCTCCACCTGGCACTCGACATTGCCAGAGGCCTACGGTACCTACATGCCAAAGGTGTATTTCACCGAGACCTCACATCCAAGGTAGGCTGGTCCGGGTGGGTGGAGGCATGAAAGAGGGCTTGAGATGGTTAAGTTGTAACTGATCCATGGATGCTGGATATGGATAGTAAATTCATTAGGAAGTTGGAGTGACAAGGTGTTAAGAATGTTGAAGCACTGGGCTGATGGGAGTGCTCCAAGCAACTGAGTATCACACTGTTGAATGATGTTGCCATATTGGGGTGCATTGGAGAACTGGGAGGGGAGGTTGGGGTGACACTAGAATGACACAGGGGTATATACTGGAAGACCAGAAAGCAGGTGATAGATGTGTGAGGATGCCTGTATGTGTATATCAGAACTGTCTGGTCCGAAGGGAAGACCGAGGCTTCACAGCTGTAGTGGGTGACTTCGGGCTGGCTGAAAAGATTCCTGTGTATAGGTAAGGTGAATGCCCTTGTTACCCTCAAGCCTCCCAGAGGTCCCCAATCTGAGGGAAGCCCCAAGTGACATTTCCCTTGGGTGGGGAGGAGGCTCACCGCATCCCCTTTTGCCTGGGGAGAATGTCTGAATAAAAAGCTTCTGACCACCCTGTCCCTGCTTCTTCAGGGAAGGAGCAAGGAAAGAGCCACTGGCTGTGGTGGGTTCCCCATACTGGATGGCTCCAGAGGTGTTGCGTGGTGAGCTGTATGATGAGAAGGTAAGACATCAACCCTTCAGAGCCCCCAAAACCCCCAGAGACTTTTTAAGATAGTGCCCCATCCAACAACCAGATATTCAAGAGCCCCTGAATGCCACCCCCCGCCCCCAATGCACCTCACTGTCTCCTTCCAACACAAGATATCTATCAGTTCTTCCCCCATGATGCTGTCATCTCCTACCTCCAGGCTGATGTCTTTGCCTTTGGGATTGTCCTCTGTGAACTCATTGCCCGAGTACCTGCGGACCCCGACTACCTACCCCGTACTGAGGTGAACGTCTCTAGGTTTGAAATGGGAAGCTCCCACTGTAGGTGACTCAAACAAGGATTCCCTGGAGCTTGAGGTCCTCACAGTGGGGGGCAGGAGGAGAGCCCAAGGGAAGCTGACTTGGTGGCCTCTCCTCTGTGCCTACAGGACTTTGGCCTGGATGTGCCTGCTTTTCGAACGCTGGTAGGAGATGACTGCCCACTGCCTTTCCTGCTCCTGGCCATCCACTGCTGCAGTGTAAGAGCTTGACTCTCCTCCCAGCCCCTGGCCCCTATCCTGCCTTATGGGCTCCAGGTGATGATGAGAGGAAAACTCAGGGCCCCTCTTCCAGAGCCTTGAGTGAAGCTGCTCTGTTTTTATGCATCAGATGGAACCCAGCACCCGTGCCCCTTTCACTGAAATCACCCAGCACCTGGAACAGATCTTGGAGCAGCTACCTGAGCAAGCTCCACTCACCAAGACTCCCCTGACATACAATCAGGGTAAGTGCATGACCTTGACCCAACAGAAGTCCTGCCTCTCATCCTGAGAAGTCAGAGTTATCTGGCAGAGGCTGGGTGGATTGATTAGTTGAAAAGGCTGGGGTCAGGCAGGGTAGGATAGAGTAGGGTAAGATGGAAAGGCATCTCAAAAACGATAGTTTTCTATCACTAGAGCTTGTGAAAGCAAAGGTAAGAAAGTAAAAAGGTGACTGAGGTGACATTCCCACTTTCCAAAGCACCCTATGGAACTTCTTTTTCTTTGTGTGTTTGTTTGTTTGAGACAGGGTCTCCCTGTAGTTCTAGCTGGCCGGGTTATGTAGACAGGGCTGGCATCGATCTCACAGAGATCTGCCTGCTTCTGCCTCCTGAGTGTTGGTACTAAAGGCATGCACCACCACACCCAGCTGGGACTCCCTTTTCTGAGTTCTTGTCCCACCAGCCTCCTCATTGAGGGCCTCAGGATCTGTAAGCAAATGCTGAGAACAGTGATGACACCTCTCTCTACAGGGTCTGTTCCAAGAAGAGGTCCCTCTGCCACACTTCCCAGGCCAGACCCCCGGCTCTCCCGCAGCCGGTCAGACCTCTTCCTACCGCCTTCACCAGAATCACCCCCCAACTGGGGGGACAATCTGACACGAGTCAACCCCTTCTCACTACGGGAAGACCTGAGGGGTGGCAAGATCAAGCTTCTGGACACACCGTGCAAGCCTGTCACCCCTCTGCCCCTGGTACCACCATCACCACTGGCCTCTACCCAGCTGCCCTTGGTGACCACTCCAGAGACTCTGATCCAGCCTGGGACACCTGTCCGCCGCTGCCGCTCACTACCTTCATCCCCTGAGCTCCCCCGTCGTATGGAGACTGCACTGCCTGGTCCTGGCCCTTCTCCCATGGGCCCCTCGGCTGAAGAAAAGATGGAGTGTGAGGGCAGCAGCCCTGAACCAGATCCCCCAGGACCGGCTCTCCAGCTGCCTCTGGCTGTGGCCACTGACAACTTCATCAGTACTTGTTCCTCAGCTTCTCAACCCTGGTCCCCTAGATCAGGACCTCCCCTCAACAATAATCCCCCTGCTGTGGTGGTGAACTCCCCACAAGGCTGGGCTGGGGAGCCCTGGAACCGGGCACAACATAGCCTTCCCCGGGCAGCAGCCCTGGAGCGGACAGAACCCTCGCCACCACCATCAGCTCCCCGGGAGCCTGAGGAGGGGCTGCCTTGCCCCGGCTGCTGCCTTGGCCCCTTCAGCTTTGGCTTCCTGTCCATGTGCCCCCGCCCCACCCCAGCTGTTGCCCGCTACCGCAATCTGAACTGTGAAGCGGGCAGTCTTCTCTGCCACCGAGGGCACCACGCCAAGCCACCCACACCCAGCCTGCAGCTGCCTGGGGCACGCTCTTAGCAGTGGAGCCTGTAATATCAGGCTTCCAACTTTGGCCTTCAGGATACCCTGTAAGGACAGAGCGCACTTGCTGGACAATGCCAGCCCGAGATGGGCTGACTGGTTCTTCTCCCCGTTAGGGGAGCCTCAGCATGGACTCGAGGGACAGAGCACTTCCTATCCCCCAGGGATCGCCCCTGGGCTCACCCTCCCATGGGGATCACCGAACCAGACACAGCATTGCTGACACACAAGACTAACACGTGCAAATTATTTAAAAAATATTTCAATAAAACTGCCTGGCTGGCTCCGGGCCATCCATCCACTCAGCGGTGCGCCCTCCTCCCCACACCCATCTCCAGTCTGGGAAGTTCTTAGGAAGGCCAAAGCCCTTTCTGGAGGCTTCTTCACTCTCTTCCCAGGAACAGTCCAATTTCTGGGACAGGGTCTCAGGCAGGCTGTTGAGAAGTGTCAGATGGGAATCAACCCTTGGCTAGGCGTGCCCAAAATGAGGACATGCAACCTTTTTTTTTTTCTTTTTGGTCTTTTAAGACAGGGTCTCCCTGGAGCCCCAGCTGTCCTGGAACTCGCTCTGTAGACCAGGCTGGCCTTGAACTCACAGAGATCCGCCTGCCTCTGCCTCTCAAGTGCTGGGATTAAAGGCGTGCACCACCACGCCTGGCTGGGAATAGCAATCTTAACCTGCAGGCCACATGTTAGGATCCAAGTCACAAACTCTCCTTGGCATGAATGTCTGGAAGTGTAAAACATCAAATGAGCTCCAGGTGACTCTCTAACCCTCATCCAGATCACCCTATCTTCCCCAGCTCCCTGAACAGCCACCTCACCAGCCTGCCTTCTGTTCTAGACTGTTATCTCCCCCCTCTCCCTACCCGGTCTGCCCTTACATAAGCATACCAGGGCACTGGGGGCCAGGTGCAGCTGTCAAATGCAGAAACAAGATTTCCTTGGGCCCCTGTCCCAAGTCCCTCTGTCTGTAGACACACACCCATGCCTGATCTCCATCCTTTACACTTACCCAGCAAAGAATAGTCCCCATCTGGAAATGTGAAAACTTCCAACTCACAGATGCAGGGGTAAGACTCTGTACACTTTGATTGCGATTTTTTCCACAACCAGCCGTTTATCCTGGTACATGATTTTGAGCTTTGAGAAAGATGTAAGAGTGGTAAGTAGAATTGGGTTACACTCTAGGCCCCTCCTAGAACATCCTTTCTCTTCCCTTGCTCTGTATAAAACCTAGTTCAAGTCCTAATTTATGCTGCCTGTAAAAGACTAGATCTGGCCATGGTTCAGGGACAGATTTCTGGACTCCAACTCAGTGGCCTTAACCCCCAAGGTCTTAAAGATGAAAACTTCAGAGAATGTGAGTCACCCTATTTCAGGGTCCTTAGTGTTAATCCTAGCTAAATCCTCAGCCCTCTGTTAAATGACATAAATCACAACTTAGTAATTATTTGTTTTTATAGGGCAGTTTCGTTTTTTGAGACAAGGTCTGGCTTTGCAGCCCGGGCTGTCCTTGAACTCATAATCTTCTTGCCTTGGCATCCCAAGTACTGGCATTTATAAACATGTGCCACTGTACCCAGCTTGTAATTACTTCTTAAATATATGCTAGGGCCCTCTGGTCCCGGAGATAGAATAGAAAATAAGAATGCCCTAAGAATAGGGCAGTTTCGTTTTTTGAGACAAGGTCTGGCTTTGCAGCCCGGGCTGTCCTTGAACTCATAATCTTCTTGCCTTGGCATCCCAAGTACTGGCATTTATAAACATGTGCCACTGTACCCAGCTTGTAATTACTTCTTAAATATATGCTAGGGCCCTCTGGTCCCGGAGATAGAATAGAAAATAAGAATGCCCTAAGAGTAGTTCATTAAACAGAAGGAACAAAAAAAAAAAAAAAGGAAATTACAGTATTGATTTATGAGAGAGAGTTTGTGGACTAGATCTTGGGGAAACAAATTATCATGCCTTTATGAGAGTACGATGGGGTTAAAAATACCTCAGTCCTCACAAACTTACCGAGTATGTTGTGAGCTATGGCTGTCCTGTTGGCCAATCCAATATGAATCTGAACCACTATATACCAACTCTCTTAAGCTGCTCAACAAATGCTGCTGGGAAGACTTCAAAGACACAGATATGTGGAGAGTGATGAGAATATGGAAGAAAATGGACACCCTAGGATAAGGGTTACAGGTTTTGGCAAGAGGGCTGTGTCCATTTAGGTACTTGACAGCTCTTCCAAGACTTGTCCCTGTACCCTTCAAGTGCCACCCTGCAGATACAGCTTACCCTTTATTTCACCTGCAAGCTGGGTAAGAATTTTTACCATCTCTTGGACAGAAGTCATCCTGTGCACTTCTTATACCAAGGAATCAATCCCTACAATTCAGTGCCAGGGGTCTGGTACCTCTCTGCCTGAGGGACCACAAGCATCAAAGAGCTGCAGCCAGGGAGCTGACCAGCAAGCTAAGACACAGGTTAAAGAAGAGATGGCTCAGAAATTTCTGCTCTCATACCAACTCTAAGCACAAGGCTGGGAAATTGCAGAGGCTGTTGCCAAGCTTAGTAGCAAACAGTGTTGTGATTATCAGTATCTTCCTTAGGAAAGGAAAGCAAGCCATGACACACATCCAGGTGTGCACTGCCATTCCTAACTCCTGATGATGTACATCCCTTTACATACAATACCCACTTCAGAATATGGATAAGGGTATACTTACTGAATAAGTGTATGAAGGAAATTCACTTGGGGTGGCCAGTTTGGAAGACAGAGATGTACAATGTTCTTGACTCTCCTCCCAAGTTTTTCGAGTAGGTGAGACGTAAAGACAGTTTTTCTCATACAGTATCCATCCCAGTGGACAGCAGGTGTCTACAAAGCAGAAAGAATATGACAACACTTGGGATTAAAGTGACTGATCAGGGGGCTGGAGAGATGGCTCAGTGGTTAAGAACACCAGTTGTTCTTGCAGAAGACCTGGGTTCGAATCCCAGCACCCACATGGCAGCTAATAACTGTCTGTAACTCCAGTCCCAAGGGATCCAACAGCCTCTTTTGACCTCCACAGACATTGCATGACACGGGTGCACTTACCTACATGCAGGCAATACACACATACACATAAAATAAAAATAATAAATAGAATTTTAAAAAGTTTAAAGTGACTGATAGATCAGTCAGCTCGTTGTTAACAATATTCCTTTAGGTCTAATCTCAATGTCTTCATTGACTTATAGTCCTTGATCTTTGCAATCTTTCATTTATATATATTTATTATTTTTATTTTATGTGTATGAGTGTATTGCCTGCATGTATGTAAGTGCACCCATATCATGCAATGCCTGAGGAGGTCAGAAGAGGGCGTCAGTACCCCTGGAACTGGAGTTATGGATGATTGTTAGCCACCATGTGGATGCTCAGGCCTCTGCAAGAGCAGTCAGTGCTCTTAACCACTGAGTCATCTCTCCAGCCCCAATCTTTGCAACCTGCCTTTTGCCTCTTCTGGCAATGCCTTTATATACATGAGGCAAGTCTTACTTCTTAACAATATGGGAAGTTTATTTTAATAAAACCGGCGTCACTATTTCTGATTTCTGAAACATTGACACTGACACTTTAACCAGCCTTGCTGGGCTCACAAACTGGCCGGCCAATAAGCTTTTCGTTCATTCATTCATTCATTCATTCATTCCATTTGCTCCCTAACACATTCTCCACTGCACACTCAAAGCTTTGCCACACTCCCCAGACCTGGCAACATTTCTCTCCACAGCTCTATAAGTAGACAGCCTTGGATCCTGTTTGGCTGAAGTTATGAACACTGTCATTTCCCTCTTTCCACCTCAAAATGTCTGTCTCAGTTTTTCTTTTCCTGTTTATCCATAAGAAATTAACATTCTTCTTTAACACCTCATGCTACAATCTGTGCTCTTGATCCCAAACACCTTTCTCTATTACTTTGCTCTGTGAGTCCTATCTCTGCCACTCAAAAATCATTCCCTGTCCACTGGCTCCCTCTCTTATGTCTACATTTTCTCTTGTGTCCATTGAGCTATCCCCATTGAGCTGTACTATAATAATTTAAGGGAATTAAAAGAAATTGGTGAGAACCAACTTGAAGAGAATGAAGGACTAAAAAACATGCTGAAAGGTAGGCAGGGGCCTTAAAAAGCCAAGTTAAAGAGATTTTATGTTTGTTATTTGAGACAGGCTTTCCCTATGTAGCCTAAGCTGGCCTCAAATCCCTAATCCTCCTTCATTAGCCTCCCAGATGCTGAAGTTACAGAAATGTGCTACGATGCTTATCTTGGGATCTTTTTTCCAATCTTTTTTATTTTATGTGTATGAGTGTTTTGCCTGCATATGTAAGTGCACCCATGGGTACAATGCCCACGGAAACTAGAAGAGGGTGTCAGATCTGTAACAGAAATTATAGATGGTTGCTAGCCACCATGTGGGTACTGGGAACCAAACCCAGACCCTCTAGAAGAGTAGCCAGTGCTCTTAATCACTGAGTCATCTCTCCAGCCTCTGAATCTTTTTGTTTATATGGGAAAACCTGTTGGGTTAGGCAGTTACAATCAAAGTGGTCGTCTACAACCAACCTGTCACCAGAGGAGCACCATGGGATGCCAAGATCTAAAGTGTAGCTCTGAGAATGGGCAGCAGCACTGATATAGGTCTGAGAAATAAGGTTAAGGAGAGGGCTCAGTGGTTAAAGTCCTTACTAGTCCTTACTAGGACCTGAGTTCAGATCCCCAGCACCCATGTAAAAATCTGGGGATGGTACTCTAGATTACATCCGTAACTCCAGTTCCAGAATACTGATGCCTTCTTCTGGCCTCTGCAGGCATTGTACAACATGGGTGCACTTACATACATGCAGGCAATACACATACACATAAAATAATAAATAAATAATTTTTTTAAGAAATGAATGCACCCCCATTCAGGTTCCTCAAACCACAAGCCCATATGCTATGACGCACCACATTGTCAAAGTCACACATGGCTTAGAATGTCATTTGCCTTGCCTCACCTCCAGAATGCACCTTGTATCAGTAAGTCCTCACCTTTTGGGGGATCTCAGATGTAGTGAGAATTAAAACTGAGGCTCTAGTTTTTAGAAAACTATACAAGCAACCAACCTCACACACAAATTCAAAGGGTTCCAGATCCTTACCACTGATACTAGATGAAACCTGAGTTTGCCATGTTGCTATGGACAATGTGATTCAGATCGCTGGAAGTTACTTCCTTTCCCCTTCCCCCATGATCTGCATTAGAGCTGAGTGCCTCTCCCTAAACTCAGTGTGCATCTTGGGCCTTCTCCTCAATGACCAAGCTGTACAGCTCAGGTGAGCCGCTACTCAGGTCCACTGTCCCTTCCCTGAACAGCTCACTGGCCCCTGAGAGCTATACAGATCCAGCTACTGTCTCCTGGCTTCGGTCCACCCCTCACAGGCTATCTGTCCCATTTCCCTGATCCCGGGGCAGATACCTGATGAGCGGCACGAAAAGAAGCGTTTCAGTGTGTCCCGCATGGCAACCAGCCTCTGGTTCAAGGTCATCCTCTGGAGAGAGAGGCCCTGCTCTCTCTTCAAGCTCTCCTTGGTCTTTGTAACCTCAGACAGGCAGGCCTGTAGTTGCTGCTCGGTGGCTTCATGATTCCTTTGCTTCTCCTGCAGAGCTTCCTGACTCAGAATGAACTCTCTCCTGGACCTCTGCAAATCCTCCTCCTTCTGCCCCAGCTGAGTTGTCTTTTCACGGAGTTGCTGCCGCAAGCTGCTGTTAGTGGCTTCCAGAACCCTGGTCATCTGCTGGAGCTGCTGAGACACCTGAAGATCTGCATGGCCAGAAAAGAGACAGATTAGGTATCTGTGATACATACCTGTGATCCAGCACAGGGAAGCCTGGGACAAGAAGGACAGCAACTTCGAGGCCAGCCTGGGCTATATTTGGAGCCCCTTTAGGAGGTAGGGAAGCTTGAGGTCACGCCCTTCAGCTGTACCCAGCTGGTGCCCTAAGACTGCAGTTATCAACTTTTTCTACTTCTTGCAATTTTTGTATAACATGCTAAAGTTTAAGATCTGGCTACCTAAAGCTTAAGGAGATCCTGGACTAGGTAAGGGTGATTTAGGAAGGCAGGACACTCTAGGACCAATCTGACTGGAAACCAGACAAAAAAGCTAAGGATGTGGGGTCAGTGTCTATGAGCCTTCCTTAGGAAAGGCAACTTTGGGGGAGAGGGGGGAAGAAAGTGTTTGGGGCGAATGGGGAAAGGAGGTACTCATACTCACAGCGAACTCCCAGGCAGATGGCAGCCACCCCTGACATCAGGCAGGCTAGAAGAAGGCCAAGCAAGAAGTATTGCAAGCAGACTGTGGGACCTTAGAGAACAGAGATGAGGGGGAGTCAGTCCCAGGAAAGAATTTATAGACTGGGGTGGGGGTGAGGAGGGAGGCACTTGGGAAAGCATTTTTAAGAAGACTTTGTCCAGTTGGGGAGCAGGGTGTTGCAGAATAAGGACTGGGGATTTTAACTGGTGAAAAAGACTGAGGGACTTTACCCAGTAGAGGGAACTAAATATCAGACCGAGAGAGGGAACTGGGACTGAGGGCATGTGACCAAGGACTATCAGAATAGGGGTGTTGTGATCTGGATTAATTGGAGGTGAGACTTATCCCTCCTCTCTCCTGGGATGGGGCTGAGAGTGGCGGGGGGG
>NW_008346082.1:375758-381987 GCF_000622305.1 Nannospalax galili | reverse complement strand
GGAGCAGTCCCAAAGGCTGCTGCCCGGTTCATCCTGCTCATCCTCAGAAAGAACTGCACCGGGCAGAAGAATCCCTGAGGGGAACCCACACCGACACATCGCATCTGCCATCCTTTGCCTGGAGCAGGCAGGCGGGCAGCTGCTGGTGGACAGCACGTGCTGCGGGACTGCGGAGGGAACTATACGCACAGGAGAGAATTCGCCTCACAGCTGGCGATGTCATGGAGCTCCAGGATGTAGTTGACTGCTCTGACTTGACCCCTGCAGAAGGGGAAGAGCCCAGAGTGAGGAAGGAAAGCCGGGTTAATGTTCCATCTCCCTAGCCTCACACCACACTGAGACCCTAGTCTGTCCTGGGTTGCCCTTTGTCACTGCTTTAAGATAGTCACATCACTCTCCAGACCTCAGCTGCTATGGGACTCGCGTCCTCCTTCGTCTCGGGGGCTTTTGGGGTGGCTCCAGTTCCCTTCTTGCTTGTCTACAGAACTGCCATGCAGGAGGTACTCAATCACCTCGAGCCGCCTTTTCCCCAGGGGCCCTTGTCTGCCATCCTGCCTGCATCCCTCTTCCATCTCCCGCCTGGTTCTGGGTTTCCCACTAGAATTCATTTCCCACAGGGCTGCCTTGATCCTGCCCCAGCGCTCACCTTGAGGACCTCCCTCCACTGTTCTCCTGGGATGTCTCTTCTCCCTGGCTCCCAATTATCCAGTTCTCATTCTGTTTTGGAAGAACTTCCCTACCCCTTTCTGGAAGGTTCTTGTTTTCCCAAGACTGTTGGGAACTCCCGGCTGAAAACACCCTTCGTAGACACATCCCTGGACCTCCATACCTGTTTTGTCAGCTAGTACAGAGCAAGTCAAGCCTGAGGGGCCCGCTGAAACTGAGGACACTTGTACATTCTCATAGGTGAGTTCTCCATCTTCATAGGCCTCAGAGTCTAGAAAGAAAATAGTCCGACTTAGGAGTCAGGAATGGGGTCTAAGAATGGGGTGAAATATGAAGGGGAGACCCCTGTCCCCCATTTACCTTGCTCTAAACAGCTAGAGATGCTGTTCTTCAGGGGAGCCTTCACAAACCGCAGGTCTGCATAGGTGATGGCCTCAGCCATGGTCCTGGGCACATCCACCCAACACGTCCCTGGTCACTCTCCTCTCTGTCCCTCCACACTCATGGGTGCTGAATTCTCTCTGTGATTGCAAGGTTCAGTACTTTGCACTGTGACCCCCCAGTCACAAAAGAGGAAGGTCTCTGACAGATGGGCTCAGTGAAGCAGAAATCTCCCTGGGTTGGAGCCAGAGGGGCAGGGGAAGGACACTGAAGTCCCAAACAGATGCAGAGGCTGTCCTGACCCTGTGTCCAGCCAGTGCCCCCTCGCCATGTATCCTAGACCCACTTCAGTCTCCACACGCCTTAGGTTCCACATGCCAGTCCTCCTAGTGTCTTCCCTGATTGGCCGCTCACCTCCTGCCTGCTGTTCTCTGGGATTTATCAGTGCGTAGTTGGAGTTCTTTTGTTCTTTTTATTTTTTATTTATTTATTTTATTTTTATTTTATTTTATGTGTTATGAGTGTTCTACTTGCATGTGTAAGAAAATGTGTGTACAATGCCCATGGAGGTCAGAAGAGGGCCTCAGATCCCCTAGAACTGAAGTTATGGATGGTTGCTAGCTGCCCTGTGGGTGCTGGGAACAGAACCTGGGTCCTCTACAAGAACAGCCAGTGCTCTTAACTGCTGAGCCATCTTTCCAACCCCAAGCTCTTTTGTTTTTAATTGGTCCAAACATCACCCCAATTACTGCTCTACTTTGAGACTTTATCCTTAACCATCAGACTAGGGGTCCCTAGCAGGGAACCTTAGTTCTTCCTCATTTTGGAGTTTCCAGTAGGTCCATGGGTTACCAGAAGGGAATCTTTAATTTTGTGGCTCAAATAAGGCTCATGTCCCTCATCTGGTGTGGGAGATTTCTAGGGTGTGCCCAGATCCCCTCCTGCTTGCCCCCAGATCTGCCACTTAGAAGACCTTCCTGGAAATGTGACAGCCCTTTGGTAAATGCAGAGGACATAAGGACAAACTGGTTTCCTCTGTGAATACTCCAGACTCCCCACTTCACAGCCTTTCCCTATCCCCCTCCCTGCTGTCTGCCTGATCATACTGTGGCCAGGTAGCCCCTTCCCTTTGCCCTCCCTCCTGCCCCTGTCATCCTGTGGCATCCACATCAGAGCCAATCCAGTGAGCACTGGGCAAAGGCTCAGGAGCAGGCCTGGACTGGGGCTGAGGTGAGGGATAGCTCCACTGGGCACCTCTGGGAGCCTGTGGCAGCAGTAGTTCTCACGTACCCTGCTAGGGAGGGAAAAAGGAGCCCATGAGCACAGGATTCAAGAAAGGCTATGGCTTTCTAGGCAGAAGTGAACCAAAGACATTTCCTTTTGCGTCCTGAAAAGTTCTTCCTTTGAAAGGGCCTGGGGCTAGACGTGTATGTCCCTTACACCCAGCTCCAAGGAAAACGGGCATTTGCTGGGGAGACTCCTGAACCTGAGGGTATCATAGGTGATGAGGTCCTGGTTGATGAAGGAGGGGAAGGAATGGAGGAGAGGAGAGTTTGCTGAGCAGCAGTGCCCAAGGGTGCTTTCTAATATTATTTCACCACAGTGTACCCTCTCACAGACCCCCAAAAGGGCCTATGTGACAGGGGGCTGGAATGAGCTGGGACCAACTGTATAAACCCACCCCCTTGTGGGTCACATCCGCCCCCTCAGAAAGCCCTCCTACAGCTGTGGGGAGGAAGAAGGAAGGGGAAAAACTCCTCACCACATGCTAACAATTCATGTGACTTGGTGGTGTGTGACAGTGATGCTTGAGCTCTTCACAGTAGTGTGGTGAAGCCTGCCTTCCCCGGAGAAAGTAACCCCTGAGGCTGAAGAGCATGCGCACTGTCTCCTAAGGAAGATGTCTGCGGAGAGGCAGCTGTGTACGTGTGCTTGCATGTGAGCACAGCCCCTGGACTTTGTGACCTGTTGGGGTGTTTGTGGGAGGTGAGTGTCTACGTCAAAGCCCCCAAACCCCACGAGGATGGAACGCAATGGATCCTGTGGGCTGAGGCTGCCTGTGAGAGCTGTCGTCTTTTGTCCTGGCAGGGAATGACGAGCCATTTTCAGAAAAGTCATCATAGGTCATGGAAGAAAGAGGTTCTACAAGTATTTCCTTTTTGAGGTTCATTGTTTCCTAAGGAGTCTCTGCAGCTGTTAACGGTCCTTGCTTGATTAAAGTTTCCAACAGCCCAGTCCCCTCCCCCAGGCACTTTGGCCTGTCTTCCCCCAGATACAGACAGTGGTGTGTACTGGTAACTCCCTGGGGGCCCCTTGGTCTGAGTGGGAGAGTACAGAGCAGCTGGCGGCAAGGGTGGGTGGGGACAATTGGGGCACTGCATCTGTGGTATACAGGGCTGGGAGTGGGCAGAGTGAGTAGACTGCAAGGGCATTTGCAGGAATTCCATGAACTAGAGAAAATGTCTGTTTTCAGAACATGACCAGGATGCCAATAAAATGCCCAGGTCAAGCATCCAATACGCACTGGAAAGCACAATAGTGACCCTTGGAGGGGCTAAAGAAGGGGGGGCCAGACGGAGCTGGGCTGAGTGAACTGCATACCCTTTTGTCTTAGATGTCTTCGCCAGGCATGGTCCCTACTTCTCTCTTCTTCAGCCCTTTTGGGGCTGGTGGCATAGCTCTTCATGCCAACCTGCATTCCTGTCAGTCCTAGGCTAGCTTGCAGTGTCTACACCAAAGCTCTCCAGGAGGATGAAATGCATTGGACCCTGTAGGCTGTTACTTTTTGTTGTCTATGTGAATAGCATAAGAGAGGGGAGGTTCTGGCCCTTCTTCAGATGTGCATGTAGGTCTTTACAGCGTTGACATCCACATTAACTTTCAAAGCTGGACATCTAAAAGGATGTCCAGGGCTCAGTTCTACCTACCCCATCTGAATATCAGGAACACTAGGGGCTTTGGGAAGAATTTGTTATGGAGGACAGGCTCATCTGTATCAACTTTGGTAAAGTCCAGCTGACATCAGGAAGATTCTGAAAGTCAGGCTACACCTGTTTTCTTATCATGGGTCTAGAAGCCATAATCTAGTGATCGGGTAAGAGAAACAGAATAAGTGCATCCAAAAGTGTTTTCTCACAAATCCCAGGAGCCTATGAATATGTTACTTTACCTGACCAAACATAGATGTGCCTATGTGAAGGCCCTTTAGATGAGAGATCATCTTATTCTACCCTGGTGGGCCCAATCTTTCAAAGAAAGATCTTTCCTGGCCATGGAAGAAAGAGGTTCCAGAAGGAAGAAGGGTCTGACAGATGGGATTTGTTCTAGTTTGATTCTCCATTGCCGTGACAAAATACTCTGACCAATACCAACTTGGGGAAGAAAGGGTTTATTTGGTTTATATCTCCTGGGTTACAGTTCATCAGGGAGCCCAAGGGAGCACATCAGGGCTAGGAACCTGGAGGCAGGAGCTGGAGCACAGGCCATGGAGGAACACTACTTACTGGCTTGCTCCCCTGGCCCATGCTCAACCTGCTTTCTTATACAACACAGACCCATCTGCCCAGGAGTGGCACCACCCACAGTGGGCTGGGCCCTCCCACATCACTCAACAATCAAGAAAATACCCCACAGACATGGCTATAGGCCAGTCCAATGGAGGCAATTCCCCAATTGAGGCTCCCTCAACCCAGGTGTGTCAAGTTGACACTAAAGCTATCCAGCACAGGATGCAAGGACTCAGCCCTCAATTGCTGGCTCTGAAGGTGGAGAAGAGGTTCTTTGAACCAAGGAACCCAGGCAGCCTCCAAAATCTTCCACAAAGAAATGTGTTTTCCTCTCAAGCCTCCAAAGAGGAGTCCAACCTTACAGACACCTCGATTTCAGTCTCATATCTATGTCAGACTTCTGGCGTCTAGAACTGTAAGATACTAAGTTTGTGTGGTTTAAGCCGCCAAGTTCAAATGATTTGTTAAAGCAGCAAGAGATAAGTTTCCTGATTAGTAGGGAAAGAATGATGCAACAGAAAAAGCATGACTCTGTGGTCATGAAGGCCAGCTCTGCTGCTGTATGTGACTTTGTACGTGTATGTAAATGATTTATTTAAAAAATTTTTTTTTTTTTTTTTTTTTTAGTTTTTTAGTTTTGGGGAACCAGTCTCATGTAACTCAGGCTGGCCTTGAACTTGCTATGTAGCCAAGACTACCCTTGAATTCTTATCTCCCTGCCTCCACCTCCCAAGTGCTAGGATTACAGAAATTACAATTTCCCATCTATAAAATACAAGACAGTCTAGAAGTCAATCTAGCAAGAGGTGTAAACTTTGGCAAGGGCCTCTTTAAAAATCTGTCACATCCCAGCACTCAGGAGACTGGGGCAGGAGGATTACAAGTTACAGGTCAACTTGGACTACCCAGTAAATTCCAGGCCAGCATGAGCTACCTAGCAAGACCTGGTCTTTAAAAAAAAAAAAAAATCTACTGGGCATGGTGGCATACACTTTTAATCCCAGCATTCAGGAGGCAGAGTTCAAGGCTAGCTGGGGCTACAGGGAGACTCTGTCTCAAAAAAAAAAATCTGTTGGGGCTAGAGAGATGGCTCAGCAGTTAAGAGCACTGGCTGCTCTTGCAGAGGACCCAAGTTCAGTCCACAGCACCCACATGGCAGCTAACAACCGTACATAATTCCAGTTCCAGGGAATATGACACCCTCTTCTGGCCTCAGTGGGCACTGCATGACACAGGTGCACTCTCATACATGTACACATAAAAAAATAAGTACATAAAAAATTATTTTAAATCTGTCACAATAGCTTCAGAGTCAAGAGGACAACTATGGGTCATCTGATTGCATCATAATAAGGATCTTCAGCTTTCTAATCGCTAATCCTGAGGCATGGTGACTTGTCCCAAATCTTTCCTTGATTCTGTCTTGAATAGCAAAACAGACAATACCTTTATGTATACTGATGGAACAGAGTTGAAAAGAAGAGCAAACACTGTACATGGAAAGGCAAACTCAAGATCCAAACACTGACCAGGCAAGGTGGCACACGCCTGTAATTCCAGTGTTTGGAGGTAGAGGCAGAAAGAATGTCACAAATCAGAAGACAGCTTGGTCTGCATAGCAAATTATAGGTCAGCAAAGACAACATAGCAAGACTCAGTCTTTTAAAAAATGGATA
>NW_008346082.1:366632-375735 GCF_000622305.1 Nannospalax galili | reverse complement strand
GAAAGAAAGAAAGAAAGAAAGAAAGAAAGAAAGAAAGAAAGAAAGATTCAAACATTGCAGTGGTGGAAAATGACGGCTCCAAACCCAGAATGAGGTGTCTAAAGGGAAAATAAGGATGAGTGTTTACGGAAAAATGAAGTTTGAGAATGTTCAAAAAATAAATTATAGGGACTGGAGAGATGGTTTAGCAGTCACTTGCCACTCTCCCAGAAGACCCAGGTTCAGTTCCCAGCGCCCACAAGGTGGCTAATAACCATCTGTTACTTCAATTCCAGAAGATCTGATGTCCTCTTCTGGCCTCTATGGGCATTGCATGCCAAAGGTGCACTTACATGCAGGCAAAACACTCATACATATAAAATAAAAATAAATATATAAATTCAAATTTTAAAAATATTTTATTTATTATTTTTATTTTTATGTGTATGAGTATATTGCCTGCATGTAGGTAAGTGCACCCGTGTTGTGCAATACCCTCAGAGAACAGAAGAGGCTGTCAGATCCCCTGGAACTGGAGTCATGGACAGTTGTTAGCTGCCATATGGGTGCTGGGATTTAGACCTCAGTCTTCTGCAAGAACAGTCAGTGTTCTTAACCACTGAGTCATCTCTCCAGCCCCCCAACAACTCTTTTAAGGGAGCAAAACTCAATTGATGAGGCAGCCCTATGCCCACAACATTGTGGCTTGTGATCCCTCCAGCCCCTGTAGCCCTAGCTGGTTGAAATAAGCAACTGGGTAACAGGCCAGTCCATAGACAGTCAATGGCCTAGAAATCCGTGCTATGAGCTTATCCAGTGGTCACTCTCAGAAAGCATAAGTGGACGATCATGCAGCAATGGGAGCGGAAAGATAATGCGTGCTTCAGCAGAGTTTCTGCCAACCCATGAAGTAGAGCCGCCACTTGTGGCAACTGCTTGGCTACTTAAGGCTCACACACTGAAAGGGGGTGAGGAGCCTGGCAAGGGGGCTCGATCCTGAGTATCATCTGGAGATTGACCGGTAGAGAACAGGAGTGGGAGGAAGAAGATATCTTGGTGCTCTGTACCCCATAGTATACCCACAAGTGGGCAACTTTGACCACCACAGCTAGAAAAGGGCGAGGAATTAGGGCTCAGAACCCTCAGAAATGAAGTCTGGGTTACCACAGGCAAGCAGTCTAATCTAGAAATCCTGCTTGGGCTGGAGGGGCATACAGAATGGACAGCAGAAGAGGAGAGCGAAGAATGTCAGCTTCAGTTGAGAGTCAGCCACAGCAATGGGGGTTTTTAGTTTGTTCCATGAACGCTCCTATTGTATGTTTTTAGTTCTCTTCCTCTTCCTCCTTCTTTTTAAAGTAACTGACCTAAAGAAGCCGTGATTGCATGAATTTACTTTCCGAGCCAAGTGTGAAGGTGGCAAATATCATCAGGGCATAACTGGTATCTGAATACCAGTAAACCTCATCTCTGGGGATGGCTATGTAGTCTGAGGGTAGATATTCTGCAGTGGCTCTCCGAGTCCTCCAGTGGTTTTCAAACTGTTTTTCCCTGAGTTGTAAAGTGGTATCACATTCCTACATTAAATTGTATATCTTAAGGCTGGAGAGATGGCTCAGTAATTAAGAGCACTTGCTGCTCTTACAGTGGTCCCATGCTCGATTCCCAAGTTGGGTGGTTCACAATCGTCTGTAACTCCAGTTCCAGGGGGATCTAACTCTCTCTGTAACCTCTGTATGCACTGCAGGCACATGGCAAACACACGCACACACACACACGCACACACACACACACACACACACACTCATACACACATACACATAATTAAAAATATAAATATCAAAAAAAGAAGTGAATTGCTTGTGTCAACACCTAGTGAATTTGTATTTTCACATCTATTAGCTAGTTGAATGTGCTCTTCAATTGAAGTAATTATAATAAAATCCTTTGTATATATTTTTCTCTCACCATCCTTTATTTTGAAACATTTTAAAAGCCTAAAGGAAAGCTGAAAGAATAATGCAGTAAACACCCCCTAGAACCTTCATCTCATAGGTCAGCCAAGACCCAATGAGAGAAATACACCCTGAGGATGCGCATGTTCTTTATATAAGCATACAATTATATGCTGCACCGCAATTTGTTTTGTTTTGTTTAGACAATGTCTCACTCTGTATCATAGGCTGGCCTCAAACTAACAGTGATTCTTCTGCTTTTATCTCCCAAGTGCTGGGATTATAGATGTGCCCCACCATGTCCTCCTTTACAACGTTTTGGTTACCTACAGAGAGAATATACAATCCCATAAGATTATAATGGAGCTGAAAAATTCCCACTTTCTAATACTTTTTGTGTTCAGATACATAAAGAACATGTTACTCTTGCCCTCGGCATTCCAAACAGAAATGTGGTACAGGGGTATGTAGATGAAGGACAAATGGCTCTATGCTACAGCCAGGGTGTATAGCAAATGACCTCAACTAGGTTTCAGTATGCTCTACAGTGGTCACACAAGGACAAAATTGCCTAAAAATAAATCTCTGCGATTGTATAAGGTAGCACATGATTGTGTACACACACACACATACACACAGGGACAAATGCATATCTCTGTTTCTGATGCTGGAGCTTGGAGTTTACAGAGTGGGAAGTGGGGATGGGAGAGTAAATGGGGGAAAGCAAGGATAAGCCAGGACCCATGGGGACAGACTGGAACCTAGGTCAGCCTCTCAGGCTCTACCAGCGATGATGCATGTGCCCTGCAGAAAAGGTTTGCTTTCACCCAACATGTTCTACTGCCACACTGAACTGCAAGCCTTGTTATGCACAGTACTAGCACAAAAGGCACTCACTAAGGATCTTGGATGTGCCAATACTGTTTATGAAGTCATTTGTACTTTTCCCAGTGAGTGGAATTGTCATGTTTTTGTAGGTACCACCTACTTTGGGACTCCTTCATTTATCCCACTGGTTAATCTTTCCTCTTTACCTATTAAGTGGTTTTACAGAGTATACTGTGTTGTACAACATTGTCCTCTGAGAATAACCACCATTACCATCTTCATCAGAGCAGCCATGACTACTTTCAAGACACTCTCAAGATCAGGCCTCTTGACAGTCCCTCATAGAAGGGGTAGAGAGGGTCGTTTCTCACCTGAAATTCCAGCCCTGTCTTCTTCACTTCCACCCCAGCTGTATGTAATCCCGTATGGTCTCAGGAGGTGATAGGATATGTACAGTATAGAAAATTAGCTTAAGTGGGGAACTCCATCTCTGAAGCTATGAGGAAGCCATCATCTATGCTAGGACTTCACCCATGCTCTGTAAATAAGCCCAATAAACTCAAAATCCTCACTGGACTTTGATGAAATCTTACTTTGGTCTGCGCTTTCTTGGGGAAGTATTATATCTCTCCAGGAAAGGGTCAAGAAACACTTGGTGCCAGGACAAGCACAGGGCAGAACCAAGGGTGAGTTAGGGAAGACCAGTGACATCATCCCTGCTGTAGGTGATGAGATGGGCCACTGGAACTTAGCTGACTATGGGTAGAATGTCTGTGGGAGAATCCTGAGGTAGCCATCTTTCTCCATGTGGTATGGCATGAGCGTCTCCTTGCTGCCCCTGCTATGGGTAACAAGAAATGCAATTGAGGTTGAGTTGTCTTGCCAGAAGGAAAGTCTTGGTGAAGAGTCTATAAAGGAAATCCCAGTGGGGCTGTCTTCCTCTGTACCTTATGGGGTAGCATGCCTCCTTGATAAATTTGGTGTGTCAAGGAATCCAGAGCTATCCCACAAAGGGCTGGTGAACCAGAGAGTCTATTTCAGTCTCTGAAAGTAGGAAATACGGAAGAGGATTATAAGGAGGCTGCAGCAGAAGTTGCATTGCCCTTTCTGGGGGTGATAGGACACGCAACTGAGGTTGAGCCGATGCCCAGAAAGAATTTTCCCATGTAAGAGGCAACTTACAATGAGAAAAAGACATGTGGATGCCTCCTCACCAGCCTCTGAATTGTCAGGGAAAGGAGGGGAAAACGGGAGATGCACTGGAGATGTTGGCTGAGGGGATGTAGGCAAAAGAGAATACAAATTAGATTTGTGCTAAATAGCCCCTCTTGGGATCAAAAAATCTGGAGTCCGTGGGAAGAATCTAAAAATAAAAGAGGGGAAAATGAGATAGAAATGATAATGAAGGAGCATGAGAGAGGTGGTATACGGTACCCCATTCACAAGGCCAGATAGGACTGTGCTCCCCCAAAGGTTATAAAGGAAGTTAATGCATCAAGAACCTCAACTGCTATGGGGCTTTTGTGGATTTGATGAGCCTCATGACGAAACATGATTTTTATAAGGTAGGAGAGACTCTGGTGGAGCTGAGTGACATAGACTGGCAAGGTAAATCAGGTTTATAAAGTGCTAAAGCAGGGGCTGAAGAGATGGCTCAGCAGTTAAGAGCGCTGGTTATTCTTACAGAAGACCCGGGTTCAAATCCCAGCACCCACATGGCAGCTAACAACTGTCCATAACTCCAGTCCCAGTGGATCCGACAGCCTCTTCTGACCTCTGCGGGCATGGCACAACATTGGTGCACTTACCTACATGCAGGCAATACACACATACACATAAAATAAAAATAATACTTTTTTAAGTGCTAGAGCAATAAGAAAAGGAAACAGAGGAAAGGGGCCTGTCTGGGTCACTTGAAGGCAAATGTGGCAAGATCTGGGCTGAGCTAGCATGTTTAGGGGGAAGGAAAATGGATGGAAAACCGAACGCTGGACTCTAGAACCTTGGGAAGGCTTCTAAGCCTGAATGGCGGTTCAACACAGGGGTGGATGACAGGAAGATACTGGTGAGCCTCACTGTGCCAGCTCCTGTGGAAGAAAGAGCTCTTGTGGGGAGGGAGCCACAAAGCCTGCTTCCCTGGAGGGGTGGCCAAAGTTACCTGCAAGTGAGGACCATGCAGAGTGACTGGAAGACAGATTTGTTGGTCTTCTTCTAATGGGCAGAATACTTGTGTTTGGATGAATACGGGAACAAAGTGTGCCCAGTTCCTGGTGCGTCCACCCAGGAGTATCAGAACAATGGGCATCAATAGACATGGAGGTAGAGTGGTGCAGATAGGCAGGAAAGGAAAAGAATTAAGTCTGACCTAGGTAGAGATGGGTAACTTTCTCCTTGAATATGAGTGTACATTTCTCCCCTAGGGGTAGAGATTGTTCACCCATCCAGATGTGACCACTAGAGAGACATCAGCTGGCTGCAGCCATAGTGCAGTGCCAGCCAAGAGTCTGCCAGACCCAGGGAGTGGGCACAACAGTGCTCGCTTGAACAGGCCCCACCAAGTCTGTCAGGAATGGGGAGATGCATGGAGGCCCCATGGAAGTACCCCAGGGTAAGGAAACTGGACAGCTCATAGAGATTATGGATTGTGCAGAGCTAACTGAGGAATGGAATCTTTTCATGTTGTATTGACCCTTGCTAACATTTTTCTTTAGTAACCCTCTGCTGCTGACTCCTGGGACCAACTGGAACTTGATTGGAATGGACAGTAGTAAGCCTTCAAAGATTTTGCCCACCCTCTGTGAAAAGATTTCATTCCATAGATGGCATAGTGCTAATCTCTGAGCTTTGTGGATCTAGAAAATCAGCTGAAAGACATAAAATGCACCTAAAAGAGCAAGGATAAGAAATTAGTTTACATCAGGTATAAGGGCCAGGCACAACTGTGATATTCCTGGCTTTTTGTGAGGTAAGGCACAATTGGTACCCATCAAGATGATTAAGATGAATTACACACGTTTGTGCCCATAAATATTGAAACAATGGTTAAAGAAGGAACAAAGGTACCCTGTGTGGGTGGAAAAAGATGCTCCCAACAGCCATAAGGTTATGGATGGAAAATCTGTGTCAGGGATGGCCTTACAAGTTATTGACCAGGGAGTCCCTTGAGACTCCCAAAACAACACAAGCTGTTGCCACTGCTATTGGTTGCTGTTTTCTGTTGCTGTAGTAAACCACTCTGACCAGAGCAACTCGAGAGAAGAAAGAGTTTATTCCATCTACACTTCGAGGCCACAGTCCATCTTTAAGGGCAGTCAGGGCAGGAGCTGAAGCAATAGCCATAAAGGTTCTTTACTTGTTCACCCACTGGCTCATGCTCAGCTGGCTTTCTCTTTTTAAAATTTATTTTTATTTTTAGTTATGCATATTTGTGTGCTCATGTGTGTGCGCATGTGTGCACACACATGAATGTGAGTACAAGTGCCCACAGAAGCCAGAAGTGTTGGATTTCCCAAGAGCTGAAGTTACAGATAGTTATGAGCAGCCTGATATTGTTTCTGGAAATTGAACTTGGGTCCCCTGGTCCCCTGGTCCCCTGGAAGAGCAGCACTTGTTTTTAACCACCAAGCCACCTCTTCAGCCCTCAGCAAGCTTTCTTATACAGACCAGGCCTACCTGCCCTAGGTATGGCTCTGCCCAGAGTAGGCTGGACCCTCCCAGATCAATCATCAATGAAAACGATCTTTCACACACATGGCTATAGGACAATCTGATCCCAGCAATCCCTCAATTGAGACTCCCTAGATAACTGTAGGCTGAATCAAGTTGACAACTGATGCTAACTAGGACAGCTGCCCATGAGACTAGACGTTAAAATCCTATTACTGAAGACACTGCATGTTTTGGTTGCAGAATATGGAGAAAATCAAGCTAGGAGGGAGCTAGAAGTTCCCTCCCTGCTGGCTCACTCTGGGACTAGATGACTATGCAGATTGCTGGGGAAAATTGTTGCCAACAGTTGGAGGCTTGGACCCTTTGAGCTACAGGATAGAAATGCCACACAAGATGTGCCAGCTAGTACAACAGTGGCACAAACAGTTCATGGTTGCAACCAATAACTTTCTTATTGGATTTAAAACCAGCTCAGGCATGGTGGCACATGCCTTTAATCCCAGCACTCGGGAGGCAGAGGCAGGCAGATCTTTGTGAGTTTGAGGCCAGCGAGGTCTTCATAGTGAGTTCCAGGACAGCTGGGGCTACAAGGAGACCCTGTCTCAAAAAAAACAAAAAACAACAAAAAAAACCCCCACCAGCTCCAGAGGTTGGAATTCACATCTGGTACTGTGAACCAAGACAAAAACCTGTAGCTGAGGAGGTTAGTAAGCAATGGCTTTTGTTAAATGGATACCGATGTGTCTGTAAAATTGTCTTCTAAATATTTATTTTTAGAACCATAGATTATTATGTCTCTGTCAGCCTTAGGGAAGATTTTTTATTTTTTTATTATTTTTTTCTTTTTTGGTCTTTTTGAGACAGGGTCTCCCTGTAGCCCCAGCTGTCCTGGAATTCACTATGTAGACCAGGCTGGCCTTGAACTCACAGAGATCCGCCTGCCTCTGCCTTCCGAGTGCTGGGATTAAAGGCATGCGCCACCACACCCAGCAAGGGAAGCTTATTTTTGAAGTGAGCAGTAGTTACTGTAAAGATTTATATTCAGTGGCTGGCAAGATGGCTCAGTGGACAAAGCCTGACAATCTGAATTTGATCTCTGGAGTCCACAGAGTAGAAGGAGAGAACAAATTCTCTCCAATTGTCCTCTGACCTCCACAGACATGTGTACATATATACATACACACACAATAAGTATATGAAAATTTTTTTAAGATTTATATCCAAGAGCTGGAGAGATGGCTCAGCAGTTAAGAGCACTGGCTGCTCTTGCAGAGGACCAGGTTCGATTCCCAGCACCCACATGGCAGCTACAAACCATCCTAACTCCAGTTCCGGGGTAATCCAAAGCCCCCTTCTGACCTCCTCCAGCATTGCATGACATGGGTGCACTTACATACATGCAGGCAATACACTCACATACTTAAAAGTAACAAATAATTTAAAAAAAAGATTTGTATTCAATCAAGCTGCTGAAAATTGACAGTTGCTATGGCATGGTGGCCCAATGCTCAGCTGCAAATGGAGGAAAATAGACATTTCCAGTGCTCAGGGGACATGGCAGAAGAGGAAGCAGAGGGATGCAGGAGATGGAGGAAGGGGTGGAATGCTGTAGAATGCTGTCCTCCCAGCATAGTAGCCATTACCATCTTCGTCAGAGCACCTGTGATTACTTGCAAGCACTCCTCAGGATCAGAAGGGCTAGGGTGGGTCACTGGACCCTCATCTAAGATTCCAGCCACTCCTTTGTACACTCCTGTCCAGCTGTCTATCATTCTGCGCAGGCTGCATTTGGTCTCAGAAAATGGTAGAGTATTTAGTGTATGGAAGGTTAGCTCTAGGGAGAACTATGTAGCTATAG
Organism: Nannospalax galili; assembly: GCF_000622305.1. Taxonomy (NCBI): domain Eukaryota; kingdom Metazoa; phylum Chordata; class Mammalia; order Rodentia; family Spalacidae; genus Nannospalax; species Nannospalax galili. The sequence goes on along the minus strand of NW_008346082.1, from coordinate 367,449 downwards.
AGAAGTTGTCAGCCATGCTGGGGTAAGACTTTTCAGTAGTGTGGCTGCTTGGGAGTTACCCATGCTCTGTAAGTAGGCCCAATAAATTAATTGGTTCACCAAGTTGGTTATCAGTGGAACTGTAATTTGGTGTAGTATTTGTTGCCTTATCTAGTAGGAGTAACATTAGTTTATACTTCCAAGCACTCTCTCCATACATTTTTTAAAAATCTCTTGGGGCTCGAGAGGGATGGCTCAGTGGTTAAGAGCACTGTCTGCTCTTACAGAGGACCTGGGTTCCTAGCACTCACATGATGGCTAACAACCTTGTTTATTCTTTAAGATACTGACTGGAATATTTGTTGCCTTATCTAGTAGGAGTAACATTAGTTTATACTTCCAAGCACTCTCTCCATACATTTTTTAAAAATCTCTTGGGGCTCGAGAGGGATGGCTCAGTGGTTAAGAGCACTGTCTGCTCTTACAGAGGACCTGGGTTCCTAGCACTCACATGATGGCTAACAACCTTGTTTATTCTTTAAGATACTGACTGGAATTATAGTGTCCTAGTTTGTTCTTCATTGCTGTGACAAAATACTCTGACCACTACCAACTTGGGGAGGAAAGGGTTTGTCTTACATCTCCCAGGTCACAGTTCATCAGGGAGCCCAAGGTAGGAACTCAGGGCAGGAACCTGGAGGCAGGAGCTGGAGCACAGGCCATGGAGGAATGCTGCTTACTGGCTTGCTCCCCTGGCCCCTGCTCAGCCTGCTTTCTTATGCAACACAGGCCCACCTGTCCAGGGATGGCACCACCCACAGTGGCCTGGGCCCTCCCA
>NW_008346082.1:340894-365622 GCF_000622305.1 Nannospalax galili | reverse complement strand
AAAAACACAAAGAAACAAAAGAGAGCAATTGTTTTGGATTTATTTATTTTTTGAGGGTTTGGTTTTTTGGTTTTTTTTTTCTTTTTCTTTTTTTTAAGACAAGATTTCCCTAGTAGCCCCTGCCTGGAACTCAGTATGTAGACCAAGCTGGCCTCAATCTCACAGTCACCTGTCTCTGCCTCCCACATGCTGGGATTAAAGGTGTGTACCACCATGCCCGGATAAAATATTTTTCTGTTTCATTAATGTTAGCTTTTGATCATTATTTCTTCATTTCTTTGGGTATCTTTTCTTGTTCTTTTTTATAGCACTTTAAATTGGCACTTTCATTTTTCATCTGTGTGAATTTTCTCTTAAACTTACTATCAGTTCAGTGAGTCAGGTAGGATTCAAGGTAATTAAGATGGTTCTTTGTGTAGTATTATTTTTCCATTCAGCATTTATTTTGTGAACACATTAATTTTGTTCTTTTTTTTTTTTTTTTCGCTTTGTTTTTCATACAGTTTCTAGCCCAGGCTGGCCTCAAACTCCCTATGTAGTTGAGGATGACCCTGGCTTTCTGATCCTCCTAATTCCACCCCCAGAGTTCTGGAATTACAACCATGCACCACCATGACTAGTTCATGCCAGGCTGGAGAGTGAACTCAGGGTCTCCTGCCTCCTGAGCAAGCACTTCACCAACTGGGCCACATCCCCAGCCCAATTTTATTCTTTTTAAAGAACAGCATTATTGCCCTGTAATTCACACACAGTAAGATTGATGAAGGGGTGGGAGGTGCTGGAGAGATGACTCAAGGGTTAAGGGCACTTACTGCTCTTCCAGAGTGCTGGAGTTCCCAGCACCCACATCACAGCTAACACCCCTCTGCAACTCCAGTTCCAGGGGATCCCATGCCTCCTTCTGGACTCTATTGGTACCAGGCACACATGTGATGCATTTACATACATGCAGGAAAAACATTCATATACATGAAATAAAAATAATTTTTTTAAGATTGATGAAGGAGGGGCTGGAGAGATGGCTCAGCAGTTAAGAGCACTGACTGCTCTTGCAGAGGACCCGGCTTCAATTCCCAGCACCTACATGGCAGCTATGAATCGTCCTTAACTCCAGTTCCAGGGGAATCCGAAGCCCTCTTCTCAGCTCCTCGGCATTGCACGACATGGGTGCACTCACATACATGCAGGCAATACACTCATACAAATAAAATAAAAATAATTAAAAAAAAAAAAGGCCAGGCGTGGTGGCGCACGCCTTTAATCCCAGCACTCCGTCGGCATTGCACGACATGGGTAGCAGGTCATGGTGGTGCAGATCTCTGTGAGTTTGAGGCCAAGGTCTATAGCGTCAGTTCTAGTAGCCAGCTGGGGCTACAGGGAGATCCTATCTCAAAAAGACAAAAAAAAAAAAAAAAAAAAAAAAAAAAAAAAAAAAAGATAGATGAAGGAGCAGGTCATGGTGGTGCAGATCTCTGTGAGTTTGAGGCCAAGGTCTATAGCGTCAGTTCTAGTAGCCAGCTGGGGCTACAGGGAGATCCTATCTCAAAAAGACAAAAAAAAAAAAGATTAATGAAGACCACTGGAAAGAGATAGCTCATTCAGTATAATGCTTGCTATGTAAGCTTGAGGACCTGAGTTTGATCCCCAGCACCCACATAAAAAGCTGAGCATGTTGGCATGCACTTGCAATATCGCACTGGGAGGTGGAGAGAGGTAGGTCCCTGGGGCTCACTAGCCAGCCAATCTAGGCTAATTGGAAGCCCCAGGTCCCAGTGAGAGAGCTAATCTCAAAGACAAGCTCCTAAGAAACAACACTCAAGATTGAATTATGTCTTTCACACATAACGGCACACGTGTGCGCACACACACACACACACACACACTCACATTGATCCATTTTATAAGGTAGAATCCTAAGTTTTGACAAGCATATTCAGTTGAGTAATCACCACCACATCCAGATACATAATATTCTTAGACAGGCGTGGTAGTGCACACCTGTAATCCTAGCACTCAGGAGGCAGAAGCAGGAGCATCACCTCAAACTCAAGCCTAGTCTACATATCAAGTTCCAGAAGGGGAGCTCAACAGGTAAAGGCACTTACTGTCAAGACCTGAGTTTGATCCTCAGGTGAAAAGAAAGAACCAGCTCCTGCAGGTTGTCTAACCTCCCCATGTATATTCCCTCCCCCTAAAATAAATAAATATGAATAAATAAATGTAATAAAATGTTTTAAAGAAAGAAAAGGGTATTCTTATCACCCCCCAAAATTTCATCCTCTCACTTTGAAGACAGCCATCTCCCCACACTCCCATCCCAGGCTCTAATTTGAATTCCCCTGGTTTGAAATCAATGTGGATCTTTTTTTTTTTCTGATATCTCTCTTCCATATCTTTATTCTAAAACTTTATCACTTTGCTTTAAGTGTGCTTCTCTTAAGTAAATATTCACCTGAATTTGATCTATAAAACAATTTTTTTTTGTTTTTTTTTAGTCTTTTTGAGACAAGATCTCCCTGTAGCTGCAGCTGGCCTGGATTTGCTATGGAGACCAGGCTGGCCTCAAACTCACAGAGATCCACCTGCCTCTGCCTCCCAAGTGCTGGGATTAAAGGCGTGCGCCACCAGGCCTGGCTTAACAGTCTTTTAACAGCATAACTCAGCTCACTTGCATTTACTGTCATGTATATTTGGTGTTTCACTTTATTTTCCTGTAAATTTTATGTGTGTACAGTGTGTGTGTATGTGTACATGTGTTTATATGTGAGGGCATGTGTGCATCTGGAAGTCAGAGAATAACCGGGTGTTGGTCCTGGCCTTCCTCCTTGTTTGAGGGAAGGCCTCTTGTTTTGCCATCGCCCTGTGCACTCCAGGATAGCTAGCCTGTGAGCTTCTGGGCTCTTCTCCTGTCCCTGCCTCCCATCTCACTGTAGGAATGCTAGTGTCTGACTTTCTACATGGGTTCTGAGGATCCAAACTCAAAGTCATCATCAGGTTCACGCAACCAGCTGGATCATCTCCCCAGCTGTTACTTCGTTTCAAATGTTTATGTTGATCATTCTTTTCTTTAAATTGGCAGGATTGAATGAATTACTACTTATTATGTTTTCCCCCTTGTTAATTTAGAGTTTGTCAGGCTGGATGTGGTGGCTCACACTGTAATCCTGGCACTTGGGAGACTGAGAAAGCTCAGCTGGTAAAGGCACTTGCTACCAAGCCTGAAGACCTGACCTTCAGTCCCTATGGCCTACATGGTGGAAAGAGAGAACAGACTCTTGACCTCCACACTTGCACTGTGATATGCATGCATGCACAATAAATTTTAAATTTTTAAAAAAATTCTCCACCCCCAAAATGTAGACTTTGTCATTTATTCTATCAATAGTTCTACCCCTGGTTGGGTGTGGTAGCACATACCTGTATTCCCAACACTCAGAAGGCCAAGGCAGAAAGACTGAGAGTTCAAGGCTAGCATGGGCTACATACCAAGACTTGGCCTCAAAAAACAGCAATGATGGGAGATGGTGGCACACGCCTTTAATCCCAGCACTCAGGGGGCAGAGGCAGGCAGATCTCTGTGAGATGGAGGACAGCCTGGTCTACACAGCCAGTTCCAGACCAGCTGGGACTACAGAGAGACCCTGTCTCAAAAAAACAAAAAAGAAAAAAAGAGCAACAAAAAAATATTTAGGTAATTACAGCCCTGCTCTCAGACACACGTGACTTCTAGTACATAAAAATGCAATAACAACTCTTTCCACAATGTTGTAATTATCCTCCCACCCCAATAAAATGTGATGTTTAGATTGCTTTCACTTTCCTTCCTCCCGACTCTTCACGCCCTCAGACTTCTTGAGCATGCTTGCCTTCCCTTAATCCCTGCCACCTGATTCCAGAGTTTTATTGAGATCATTTAGTTCTCATTAGAGTTTTCCTTACAGTGTGTTCCATCTGTCTCGAGTTCTTATTTAGCATGTATATTGCACATTATAAATAGATTTAGATATAAATATATAGGTCATAGCTCGTTGCTCCCCACTGCTCTTTCCTCTTCATCTTCCCCTATCGTGAAGTCTCTGTTCTGACTCATCTATGGTCTTCTTAGAGTGTTTTCTCAAAAACAGTTCTCGGATGGAATACTTAGTGATGTCTATAAACCTGCACATATCTTTCATCCCTCCTTGGCTGGCCCCCATTGCAGTTCATTTCTTTCATTAACCCACATTCAGTCTTACTGCCTTTTAACTCTCAGAATTGCAGATGAAAAGAAAGAATTTGCTTTCTGGTTGAAAGGGTATAAGGTTTCCTCCATCTCTCTAAGTATCAAGACTTTTTCTTTTTGTCTGTTGGTGACTGAGCATGTTTTTTTTTTCTGTTAGCCTAGTCTGGAGGTTAAGTCTTCCCTCAGCTCAGAGAAGTGTCATCTAGTATGTGATCATGATCTCTCATGTCCCTTTTTCTCCTGGAACCCACCACAGCCTTTGCACGTTATGTTTCCTGGTTCTGTTCCAATCTCCCACCCTCACCACAGCCTTTGCATGTCTATATTTTTGTCAAATGCTTGGCAATGCTTCTTTTTAATTTCCTAGGCCTGTTTGGGGATTTCAGCGGACTCCTCTTTGCTTTGTCTATGGAGATTTTTAAAAAATATTTTCAGGCAACGGGGTTGGGGATTTAGCTCGGTGGTAGAGCGCTTGCGTAGCAAGCACAAGGCCCTGGGTTTGGTCTTAGCTCTAAAAAAATACAAAAAATATTTTATTTATTATTTTTATTTTATATGTATGCGTATATTGCCTGCATGTAGGTAAGTGTACCTGTGTCATGCAGAAGAGGCTGTCGGATCCCCTGGAACTAGAGTTACGGACAGTTGTTAACTGCCATGTGGGTGCTAGGATTCGAACCTGGGTCTTCTGCAAGAACAGCAAGTGTTCTTAACCGCTGAGCCATCTCTCCAGCCCATCTATGGAGATTTTTATCTTTGAGAGCACATTTTCTAGCTCAAGGAAATATTTTGTGTTTGAGCTTCCAAGTTTGCCTACTTCCTGGCAGGGATTCACCAATCTCTGCCACAGGTCTCTCTGTTCTTTGGTTTGTTTGCATTCTCCCATTTCAAAGTCTGTCTGTTGTCTGTCTGTCTGTCTGTCTGAGACAGGGTCTCCCTGTAGCCCCAACTGGCCTGAAACTCGCTGTGTAGACTAGGCTGGCCTCAATCTCACAGAGATCCGCCTGCTTCTGCCTCCTGAATGCTGGGATTAAAGGTGAGTATCACCGTCCAGCTTCCATTTCAAAGTCTGAAAAGTTCAATCCATCATTAGTTTGGAGGAGAGTCAGGGATTCTCAGCCAAGTTACTGATGGCTTTTGGGAAGCAGGGTGCTTCTGGGACTTGCTTTCTCCTGGAAGGTCCTTGAGCTTGGCTCTGAGGCTGTTCTCTGGATCCATCTGCAGGAAGTTTTCTCTACTGGGAGACCAGCAGAACCAGTTGTCAAAGGAGGTTGGAATAGAGAGCCTCATTAGGATTACCACCTTCCCAGAAGGCCACCCCACAGCTCCCCCTTCTCTGAGTAGTCTGAGTACCATGGACAAACACTGTGATAATCACCACATGCCTTAAAAACATTAAAAAAACAGAGTCCAGGACAGCTGGGGCTACAGGGAGACCCTGTCTCAAAGAGACAAAAAAAATGAAAAGTTAAAAATTAAAAAAACAGAAACCATCAGTGTAGCTGCCTCTGGGAACTATGACTCGGGAAAGAAATGGAGCAGGGAGAACCTTTTACTCCCCCACAACATCAGCAATTTTAACTGCTAGGATGAGAAATCCTTTGTTATGAGTAACTGGCCTGGCCTGTGAGATCCATGTTCAGCAGCTGCACTGGCCTCCTCACTACCAACTCCTCCTGATATGTGACAACCAAAGCTCTTAGGAAGGCTGTGGGTACAACTCAGTAGTAGAGCTCATGCTTAGCATGTGCAAGGCCCTGGGTTCTACTACCCCCAGAACCAAAAACAAAAAAAAGTCCAGACAAGCTACCAGATGTCCTTGAGAGGACAAAGTCAGTCACCCCTAGGTAAGAAGCACTGTTGTATACCCTTTGATTGTATCTAAAAAAAAAAATTTTTTTTAATTTTTTTTTGAAATAGGGTCTCACTGCACAGCCCTGGCTGACCTGGAACTCACTATGTAGATCAGGCGGGCCTGGGACTCACAGAGATCCACCTTCTGAATGCTGAGATTAAAGGCATGCACCACCAGATCAGGCTCTATTTTAATTTTTAAAAATCATGTGCACACACTATTTCTATCATTTCTAAACATTTAATTGAGGTCATAAACAAAGGAGGAACTGAGACGCTGATGTGAGGAAGTAGATGACATTCAGTGAAGAACAGGTTTTCAAAACTTGGAAGAGATTAGGTGTACAAGAACCCAAGAAGTAGAAATGGAGGCAGCCTCTGATCAAGGGGCTGGAGAAGCAGGAACTTGAAGACCACATTCTCCAGACACTGCAGGGGTCTCATCATACCACAGCCACTGTTCTGACATTCCCATTCCACTTTAGAAATTGTACCCGGTGTCCTTTCAATAAAAACCCCTCATGGGCTAGAAAGATGGCTCAGCAGCGCTTGCTGCTCTTCCAGAGGACCAGAGTTTGGTTCCCAGCACCCATGGTTGAGCAGCTCACAACCACCTGTAATTCAAGGTCCAGGGCATTCAATGCCTCTGGCCTCCATGGGCACCTGCACTCACTCGTACATCCTCCTACACAGACACACGCCTACACATAATTTTTAAAAATTTAGGGGCTGGAGAAATGGCTCCATGGTTAAGAGCACTAGCTGCTTTTGCAAAGGACCTGGGTTTGATTCCCAGCCCCTACATGGCAGCTAACTGTAACTCCAGTTCTAGGGGATCCAAGCCCTCTTCTGGCCTCCACAGGCATTGCACACGTGCCACACTTGAATACTTGCACACAAAACACTCATACACATAAAAAAAATTAATTGAGGGGGCTGGAGAGATGACTCAGTGGTTAAGAGCACTGGCTGTTCTTGCAGAGGACCCAGGTTCAACTCCCAGCACCCACGTGGTGGCTAACAACCATCTGTAATTCCAGTTCCAGGGGATCTGACATCCTCTTCTGACCTCTGTGGGCATTGCAGGACACAGGTGCATTTATATACATGCAGGTAATATACTCATACACATAAAATAATTTCTTTAATTTTTAATTGATTAAAAATAAATAGAAACTGGAGAGATGGCTCAGTGGTTAAGGACACTGGCTGCTCTTGCAGAGTACCTGGGTTTGGTTCCGAGCACCCACATGGCAGTTAACAACTGTCCTAACACCAGTTCCAGGTGATCCAACAGCCTTTTCTGACCTCTGAGGTCATTGCTTGACATGGGTGTACTTATATACATACAGGCAAATACACTCACACACATAAAACAAAAGTAATAAATAAAATACAAAATAAGCCGGGCATGGTGGCACATGCCTTTAATCCCAGCACTCGGGAGGCAGAGGCAGGCAGATCTCTGTGATTTCAAGGCCAGCCTGGTCTACATAGTGAGTTCCAGGACAGCTGGGGCTACAGGGAGACCCTGTCTCAAAAAGACCAAAAAACAAACAACAACAAAAAAACTAAAATAAATAATCTCTAAAAAAAAAAAAAAAAACTTAACCTTTTGTACAAGCTATTCTTTTTTTTCTTTTTCTTTTTTTTTTTTTTGGTTTTTTGAGACAAGGTCTCCTGTAGTCCCAGTTGACCTGGATTTTGCTACATAGACCAGGCTGGCCTCGAACTCACAGAGATCAGCCTGCCTCTGCCTCTGCCTCCTCAGTGCAGGGATTAAAGGCATGCACCACCACATACAGCCTATTCTTACAAAAGCCTTTTCTTTGTAGACTTAGTACCCAGTTGAATGGTGGACCCAGAATCCTATTTACTTCTTAAGAACCACCCTGTAGGAGGGATTCCAATCAAGGGCTGGTGAGATGGCTCATCAGTTAAAGGCACCTACCATCAATTCTAACAATCTGAGTTTGATCCCTGGGACTCATGGTAGAAGTGGAGAACTGACTCCCACAAGTTGTTCTCTGACCTCCACATGCATATCATGGTTCAAGCGTGCACTCGTGCACACACATACACACACACACACACACACACACGCACACACACATTTTTTACAAAATCAAAAAACCAAATAAAAAATCCACTTAGGCTAATCTATTCTTAATGGTGACTCCCAGGTTCCTCCAGGTTGTCACAAACTGGTGGAAGAGAAGACTGTGTGATTGTAGCTCAGTGGCAGGGTAGGAGAAAAGAAACAAGGATGAATATTTGGTTCCATTTTTTTTTTAAGTTCTATGATTACAGATTGGAAATGAGCTGGGCATGGTGGTGCACACTTTTAGTCCCGGCACTCAGGAGGCAGAGGCAGGCAGATCTCTGTGAGTTCGAGTCCAGTCTGGTCTACATTGTGAGTCCAGGCCAGCTGGGGTTACTGGGAGACCCTGTCTCAAAAGACCAAAACAAACAAACAAACAAAAAAGATTGGAAATGCGTGCTTGGTCAGTAGTAAAGTCCCTAACTCTGAAGTGATCAAGAACAGACTCAGAGAATGGTTCCTATAGTGGCTCTAAGTTTTTACCAAATTTATCAGCTTCTTTCTAACTAAATAATTCTAGGAATTAATAAGTCAAGCTAGAGAACAAGTTAACCAACACATTAAACAAAAATATTGTTATCAGAGTTTTAGGGCAAATGCCTTAACAGCTTAAGCTTGGTCACAGTCCTAATACACCACCCAAAGAGACCAGCAGCAGAGAAGAGCCGAGAAGCAAGCTTTAATCAACATGGCCTCATGGAAAAGAACAAATAAAGGGGCTGTCCACTGTCAAAGGGCTAACAGGAACTTTGAGGTTTTGTAGGAAGGGGAAACAAAGACCGCTGGTAATAATCTTGGTTGGGCCAATGAACCAGTTGATTATTGTCTCAATTCTGGTTCTGCAAGGAGTTCTGAGGTTGCCATCCCTTGTCATTATCTGATGAGAACAATCTGGCTCCCATGATATGACTGCTCCTGCTCCAGGATGTGGCCTCACTGTCATGGGTAATTGCCCTTACCTGAGGGGTGATCTGTCCTGCAGGGTTTTCTGTTACTTGGGGGTTGTTCCAGCCCCTTGTCATAAAGATGTTTATCAATTAGTCTTCCCTTCCCTGGAATCCTAGGTAATTGCAGAAGAGAGTGACTCAGGACATCTGTCCTGTTGGTACAAATACCAGCTACTTAGGAGGCAGGAGGATCCAAACTTCAAGGTCAGCCTGGGAAATTTAGTGAGACTCAAGAGAGAGAAAGGGAGAGGAGACTCAGAGGGAAAAAAGTCAAATGGTCAAAATGGAGCCAGAGAGAAACAAAATGGTGTTATCTAGGCTAGTGACTGGTACCCTTCTTCAGTATCCTAGAGCCGGGGCCTGAGAGACTGCAGCTTCTAAAGACATTTGCTGCCAAGTCTAATGACCTGAGTTCATTCCTGGGACCCACATGGTGGAAAGAGAGGACCAACTCCTGAAAATTGTCATGTGACCTTCATATACTTGCCATGGCTTGTGCATGCCCACACGCTAAATAAACAAACACATGTAAAATGAAATCTTAGGGCCAGGAGCTGGATATATGGCTCAGCAGTTAAGAGCACTGGCTGCTCTTCCACAGAACCTGAGTTCAAGTCCCAGCACCCACATGGCAGCTAACAACCATCCTTAATTCCAGTTCTAGGGATCCGATGCCCTTTTCTGACCTCCATGGGCTTTGCACAACATGGATGTGCTTACATACATGCAAGCAAAACACTCATACACATAAAATAAAAATAAACAAATAGGGGCTGGAGAGATGGCTCAGCGGTTAAGAGCACTGACTGCTCTTGCATAGGACCCGGGTTCAGTTCCCAGCACCCACATGGCAGCTATGAACCATCCTTAACTCCAGTTCCAAGGGAATCCAAAGCCCTCTTCTGACCTCTATGGCATTGCACGACACGGGTGCACTCACATACATGCAGGCAATACACTCATATACATAAAATAAAAAATAGTAAATAAAATATTTTAAAAAATAAACAAGCCAGATGTGGTGTCACACGCCTGTAGTCCCAGCACTTGGGGGCAGAGGCAGGTGGATCTCCGTGAGTTCAAGGCCAGTCTGGTCTACATGGTAAGTTCCAGGACAGCTGGGGCTACAGGGTGACTCTGCTTCTCTAAAAGACCCCCCAAAATTAAATAAACAAATAAATAAATGCAACTTTAAAAAGTCTTAAGGCCAAATAGCATGCTAGTGCATTTACATGCAGAGGAAAGTGGCTCATGGAGAAACTGAATAGTAAGTGATCAGTGGTTCCGTATCTTCAGCCCTTATCTTCTGGTTTTCCCAAAAAGAATTAGAACTCATTGTTGCAGGATGGAAAACTCAATTTTGACTGAAAACAAAAAAGGAAATTCATTAGTTTATCTAACCAAAAAGCTCAGCAGGCAGATCTAGTTCTGAGCATGGTTAGATGCAAGGTTTTAAATGAAGTCATCAAGGCCTGGTCTCACCCCAACACCCAACTCTGCTTCTCTTCTTATAGCCAACACCACCCTGGAATTCAAACCCATCTAGATGGGCTGAAAAAAGGAGACAAAAGCTGGAGGGGCCTGAAGTAGATCTCTCCCACACTTCTCTGCACCTATAAGTAATTCCTTACCAACTTCCTGTTGGGGTTGGAGAGATGGCTCATCAGCTAAAAACATTGGCTAATCTTGCAGAGGACCCAGAACCAGTTCCCAGCAACCTGTTACATGGAGGCTAACAACTATCCATAACTCCAGTTCTAAGGGATCCAACGACCTCCATGAGCATTACACCCACAGGTGCACTTACATCCATATAGGCAAAACACTCATACACATAAAATAATAAATAACAAATTTAAAAAGAACTTCCTGTTGTTGAACTTTTGTCCCAAAGACCTGCTTCTGGGCTTAAGTTTATCCCTATCATCGAAGATGAGATCTCAGGAAGAGGAAAAGCTGTGCCCCAGAGGGTCCTAGTGACTTCTTTAAGAGCCTGGCCCCTGGGGGATTTGCCTGGCTGGAATGATGTACGCTAAAGCAAAGGAGTCCACTAAGGAAAGTACCTGAAGCTACAGATATGCCTTTGGTCAGGTGAGATGAGTTGACTAGCTAGAGAGATATGGCTATGTTCCTTGCTTTAGGAACCAGTTAGGAAGTTGCCCCAATTTGGGTGTTAAGTGCTGGGGGCTTGGCCAGAACACAAACTTTGGTGATAGACAAAGTAAGAAGATAAGAAAGAAGGTGTGGGTGTGATTCAGTGGTAGATCACGTGTCTAGCAAGAATGAGGCCCTGGGTTTGAGTTCCAGCACTGACTGAGACAGGAGAGAAACAGAACCCAGGCCTCGGGGGCTGGAAGAAAAACAGAGTTTAAATTATATTCCACTGCAGCTAGATATTAAAAAAAAAAACAAAAACAAAAAAAAACAAAAAAAGTCGTTTTACAGAAAATCAATTTAAAAGCGGCGTGTTTAGGGATAGTCTCCCTCATCCAGCTCCAAGCCCAATAATCAGCGTCCTGTAGAACTCTGGGGCAACTTCAAACTGTAGGACTACAATTACCAGGATGCCAAGCGGCATCACGTCAGCACAGAGATGGTGGCGACTCCTTGTCTCGCCAGGCGGGGGCGCTGGCACTTAGTTCTGATCGCAGAGAGTCCAGGCTAGCAGAGTAAGTCTGGGGTGCTAGGGCTGCCGCCTCCAGGCCCTCCGTCCTAATTCCCGATCCCCTCCTCCTCTCAGGTCCCTGTGCGGACACTGAGCCAGCTTCAGAAACACAGCAGCCTCAGAACCCCACATCCCGCTGCCGTGGTTCCTTATATCCGGCGTCAGTCCCCAAACCACCCTATCTCCCACACAACTGCCTGCTCTTGATTGACCTAGGTGTCTCCTAGGGAGATCCAAGTTGGCATCCTCAGAGACATAGAGACCAGACATAGAGACCAGAGACACCCCACTACCACCCTTCTCATGGGACCACCTGTCTGCCAAGCCCAGGGGATCTCTCTCTCTCTCTCTCTCTCTCTCTCTCTCTCTCTCTCTCGTCTTTGGGACTCTAGATGAGAAGGGGAGAAGCTTGGAAGTGAAAACCTCAGCTTCCCCTTTCTTCTGTCATCAGACCTCAAGGTCTGACAAGTTGGACAGAGACCCTAGGCAGAAATGGGCCTAGAGCTCAAGCTGAATGTGAATTTTCCCCCCTGTTCTGCCTTAGAAAAAGAGTTAAAAGGGGGCTCACCAGGTTGGGCTTTTTGCCAGAGTAGGATGGATCACAGGTGGGCTTCAGGAAAGTTGGAAGGGAGCAACCAATGGAGTGCAAGTGGTCAGACAGAGAAAGTATGTGTTATTGCCAGAGGGTTAGGTGGTAAGTTAACTAGTTTGGAACTAGGCTAAACTTCTGTGATGATGTACAAACCAGGAACATGGATGATGTGATAGATGAAACTTTAAAACTTCCCAAACATTTCTAATCCATTGCCTCCTCTCCATCCCTACTGTAACATTTTATGACATCTTTCTAACCACCCTGCCTGCTCCATCCTGCCGGCCTCTAGTCCACACAGCAGCCAATGGAGCCTAGAGCCCACGTCTGACTGTGTTCATCCCTTGCTTACACAGCTTTCCACCTGGCCTTGAGCAGAAAGTCCAAACTCCTTGGCATGACTTGGCTTATCTACACTCCACCAAACCCATCTTGTTTGGCACTTCCCATTTTCCTACCCCCTTCAACCATATCTAAGGCATTCATCAGCCCCCTCCCCCCGTAAAATTCTCTCCTTTATCTTGTGGGTCCCCCTGCTGGACTGTTTTCTACCTTAACATTCTCCTTGTAGACTCCCATTGTGAGTCCTGTCTCTGCTTAAAGTCACTTCACCTATAAAGTCCTCCACAGATCCCTGTGTTTCCTTGGTTCTAATAACTCCTAGCATTATTGAGCACTCACTAAGTGCTTTATGTTTGGTAATTCATTTAAACCACACAGCAACCTTTTTAAAAAAAAATAGACAAAATTGGAGCTGGAGAGATGGCTCAGTGGTTAAGAACACTGGTTGTTCTTGCAGAAGACCAGGGTTCAAATCCCAGCATCCATATGGTGGCTAACAACTGTCCGTAACTCCAGTTCCAGGGGATCCAACAGCCTCTTCTGTCCTCCGCAGGCATTGCACGACACAGGTGCACTTACCTACATGCAGGCAATACACACATACACATAAAATGAAAATAATAAATATTTTTTAAATGGACAAAATCGATGCTGAAGAGATGGCTCAGCAGTTAAGAGCACTGACACATGTTCGCTCCCCCATGAACATATCTATATACATACACACATAAACAACAATAATAATAATTTTAAAATAGACAACAACATCTTCCCCATCTTACAGATTCAGAGACGGAGGCCCACAGGGCTGGAGAAATGGCTTAGCAGTTAAGAGCACCTCTGATTTTGCAGAGGATCCGGATTCAGTTCCCAGTACCCACATGGCCACTCACAACTTTCTGTAACTCCAGTTCCAAGGGATCCAAGGCCCTCTTCTAGCCTCCGTGGGCATTACATGACATAGCTGCATATACATATATGCACACAAAACACACACATTAAAATTTTAAAAATATTTTATTTATTATTTTTATTTTATGTGTATGTGTATCGCCTGCATGTATGTGAGTGCACCCGTGTCATGCAATGCCTCAGAGGTCAGAAGAGAGCTTCAGATTCCCATGGAACTGGAGTTAAGGATGGTTCATAGCTGCCATGTGGGTGCTGGGAATCGAACCCCAGTCCTCTACCAGAGTGGTCAGTGCCCTTAACCGCTGAGCCATCTCTCCAGCCCCCTAAATTTTTTTTAACTTAAAAAAAAAAAAGAAACTGAAGCCCAGTTGCTAAAGGACATCCAACCTCCCTGTTTTACACACTCTATAGTGGAGGAGGTGCACCTTAAGAATAAAATAGGTGACAGGTCGACAGGGCAGATTGGATAGGGGTTTTTGGGGGGGGTTGGCTTTTTGAGACAGGGTCTCCCTGTAGCCCCATGTGGCCTGGAACTCACTATGGAGACCAGGGTGTCCTTGAACTCACAGAGAGCCATCTGCCTCCGCCTCCAGAGCGCTGGGATTAAAGGTGTGTGCCACCATGCCCGGCTGGATAGGATTTTTAAATGTAAATAGAGACAAGCAAAGCTGTTGTCAGGACTGCAGGTGACAACTGGAGAATGAAGTGGACAGTTGCCATAGTGATGGAAAGAAGGCAAGGCCTGTAGAGGTATATGGTTTACAGGGTGACTGATGCCAAAATAGGGATATAGGTAGATTCATGGGGGATAGGGGAGAACTGATGGAAAAGCTAGGCCAGCAGGAAAAAGGACACAGTTTCAGAGGTCATGGGGAGAATAGTTCAGGGCTGGTGACGTGCAGACCCCAGTGGTCATGAGATGGTTCTTAGTGTAAGTCCCGTGAATCTTCTAGAAACAGGAACAGCACCTGAGTAACTGGGCTCCAGTCCTCCATCCCAGCACCCACTTCTTCAATCCTTCCCCAGGTAGGCACCCCGGAAGTGTTCTGCACAATGTCAAAGTTCATGCCCCACCCTTTGGGGTTCTGTTGCAGGCCTGCTGCCTCTAGGTACAAACTTAAACAGTTTTTGAGAAGTTTTATTCAAAAACTGGGGGACATCACAAACACAGAGACATGGAGATGGTTTTCTCCATCCAGAGTTCACAGGTCAGAAGCCAAGACTAGGTCCCAAGACCCTTCCAGCTATGGGCTCCCATGCATGACATACACCCACATCCTCTCTGGTTCTTACTTCCTCCTCCCCCAACTCCTCCTCCCTGCCCACTTCCTGCACCTGAGGAGACACTGAGATGTCTGGGTAAGCTGAGAGGAAGGGGAGAGGGGGGAACCCTTAAACTCCGGAAGGAGGAGGAGAAAGAGGAGGAGTGGTGGTGAACCTGGGATTTGGGAGGCTTACAGGAGAACAAAGAGAAGTGAGGAGGGGGCCACTGCCTTTGCTGCCTCCATCCTCAGAAGTCAGGGGCCTTAGTACCCTAAGATGTCTCCTTTGCAACTTACAAAGTTCAGGGTAGGTCACCACCTGTCACTAGGCAATGGCTCAATGTACTAGGGGGTGGTTGAGACCCAGGTATGCCTTAGCCAGGGCAGCAGGAGCCCCTTAACCCAGCAGAAGAGCCATGGGTACCCACGGTGCCAGGCCCTCCTCAGCTAGGTGCAGGCTGGCTGTTGGCATAGGCCTGATCTGGGAAGGAAGCCCGGGCTCTCCGTGTCTGAGCACACACGGAGGCATAGAGCTCCGGTTCAGGGCCTGAAGTCTGGGGCTTGGGCTCCAAGTCCAGCACCACCTCCGAGTACTTGATGGGCATCCCAGAGCTGGGGATCCGACCTTGAGAAGGTCGCAGTTGCAGGCTGGTATAGCACATCACCTCCTCTACAGCCTGGAAATGCAGGGCTGTTAGTTCACTGGACCCTCAGGAAAGGCCCCCATTTTCTTCCCTCCCCTGTTCTTTAGCCAACTGACTCACCCTGTCAGGCAATCCAGAAGATGGATCCTGCGAATCTAGCCTTGTCTCTTGAGACAGCTGTCCTGGGATGAGGAACAGGAATCTGGTCAGCTCGTATATGCTCCTGAATGCCTGTCTCCATCCCACCCCAGGAGCTGGCCCCTGTGCTGTGTCCGCATACCTACCTGTCTGTAAATAGTGGAGGTTCCCATACAAGGGGACTTCTTCCACAGACTGTCCAGAACTGCAACACAGTTTGGGAGATGAGTTTTTGGTTAAGAGGGAATGTCCCGTCAACCCATCCCTTTTGTCCTTCACTCACAGTCCCTGAGCCTGCTGGTTCCTGTTCCGGCCACTGATCCACTGGGACAAGAGTGTGGCCAGTGAGATGAGAAGCAGCAGAGTGACAACCCCTAAGAGGACCCACAGTCCCCACGCGTGCGGTACCGACGGGATTCCTGTGGATGTGAGAGGAGGGGGCTGTTACTGCCCTACCCCAACCCCCTCCCCAACCAGTATCAGATAGGACATGACACCACATGACCCCTCCCCCAGGAGCCCCTGCCCCGCCCAGCTCACCCGGAGCCAGTAGATGATCTGTGCAGTTGGCACCTCTGTTCATGACTGTTGGTGTGAGATTCCTGTCCATAAGCATACTGCCCTGAGCTGAGAGCCAGCCCAACTCATGGACTGACAGCTGTCACAGCTCCCATGACTCCCGTGCCTCCTTGAACCTGGCCCTCACAGCTCAGCGTCTCCAATACAGATGGTGGCAAAATTGTTGGTTTCCGGAGAGGAAGGGGGAGGGGAGGGATGAACCAAAGAACAAAGACCACGCCCCGTGTCTGCACCTGTGCCACCCTGCAGCTCTGAGCTCTCCCAAGTCCCCCATGGCCCTGTACCTCCCTTCACCAGAGAGGAGAGGAGGAGACGTAGTGTTCTAGGAGACGTAGGCCTGAGTGTTCTGTGACATGTGTGGGTAAGCCCACATAGACTCTGAAGAGCAGAGGTGTTATGGTACAGGACAGGAGCACCCCTTTGCCACACGATGTCCCCTTTTCTCTCTGGTTCTCAGTGCTGTGGAGGAGATGTATTCTTCAATGAGCATGCTCTAAAGAGGAATGACTTCTGTACCCACAGTCTCACTATGGCCTAAGGTTGATGAGAGAAAATACATTCATTTGTTTATGTAGCCAAGCTAGCCTCAAACTCAGTGCACATCCTGAACGGTCGTCAACATCTGAGCTTCCTTGCCCCACATCCCCAGAGCTGGGATTATGGGCATGTTCCATCCAGTTGAGAAAATAACATGTATGTGATTATTGTTATTTATATTACAAGTATATAACTAGGAGTGGGGAGATACAGGAGGCTAGGCTCCCACTTTACAACCCATTTCATCGGGGGCTGGAGAAATGGCTCAGCGGTCAAGAGTACTGACTGCTCTTGCAGAGAACCCAGGTTCGATTCCCAGCACCCCCATGGCAGCTAACAACTGTCCATAACTCTCGTTCCAGGGGATCTGAAGTCGTCTTCTGGGCATTGCACAACATGAGTGTACTTACACACATGCAGGCAATACATGCACACATACAAAATTTAAAAATAATAATAAAAATAAAAAACCAACCTATTTCATCCCAACTGTGTGTAAGAACCTGGAGACTGGGCATGGTCGTGCACACCTTTAATACCAGCACTTGGAAGGTTGAGGCAGGCAGATCTCTGTGAGTTCAAGGCCAGTTTGGTCTACATGGTGAGTTTCAGGCCAGCCAGGGTGAGACCCAGTCTTTTAAAAAAAGAAAAATCTGTCAGTCAGTTAAGTGCATTAAAGAAATATCTGTTCCAGGATCACTCAGGCAAATTGAGCCTGTCTTTGCATGGGTTTGCTTGCTGGACTGGAACTGGAATGCTTGCCCAGCTTAAAGACAGCCCATCTCTATGGGAAGCTAGTGAATATAAATTTAAATTTGTTTCAGTGGCCTGCCAAGGATAGAGAGGAAAGAAGTCCTGCACTGTCTGTAGAAATGTTAAAATTTTTTTTAAATTGCAAGGTATGGTCCCACACGCCTTTAATCCCAGCACTTAGGAGAGACAGAGGCAGGCAGGATCTCTTTGAGTTCAAGGCCAGCCTGGTCTACATAGCAAGTCCCAAGTCAGCTGGGGCTACAGGAAGACCCTGTCTCAAAAAGACAAAAATAAATAAATAAATAAATGAATAAAATGAAACTCACTGTTCTTTTTATTATCGATGTTTCATGTCAGTGACAAAATACTGTTCTCTGAAAAAAATCTTTTATAGGGGCAAGGGAAATGGCTCAGTCTGTGAGGTACTTGTGGTACAAACATAAGGGCCTAAGTTTGATTTTATTGTTGTGGTGGTGGTTTTGGTTTTCCGAGACAGGTCTCCCCCTAGCCCCAGCTGACCACTCCCTGTGTAGACCACATTGGCCTCAATCTCTCAGAAATTCACCTGCCTCCTGAGTGCTGGGATTAAAGGCATGTGCAACCATGTGCTGCTTAGGACTAAAGTTTGGCTCTCCAGCACCCACATAAAAGCCAGGCTTATCAGCATACAACTGTAGCCTAGCTCTATGGGGTAGAGGGAAGACAGATGGGTCACTAGCACTCACTGACCAGCCAGTCTAGTTGAATCGGTAAGTTTCAGGTTTAGTGAGAGACCCTGTCTCAAAGAACAAGCTGGAGAATGACTGAGGAAGACGAGAAAGAAGTCAATATCTAGGCTCCATATGAACATGTGCACATACACAAACATGCAGATACACAATACACTGTGTACACACACACACACATTTCTTTTTAAATATTTAATAGATCTTAGTTTGAAATTGTTGCAGTCACTGATAATAATATAAGAATATGTAATAATGATAATATGTAAGCTTCAAATGAACATTTTTGGGGAGGAGGGACAAGATCTTTTTTTAATATTTTATTTTGATTCTTTTTATTTTATGTGTGCAAGTGTATTGCCTGTATGTATGTGAGTGCACCCGTGTTGTGCAATGCCACGGAGGTCAGAAGAGGGCTTCAGATTCCCCTGGAACTGGAGTTAAGGATGGTTTGTAGCTGCCATATGGGTGCTGGGAATCAAACCTGGGTCCTTTGCAAGAGCAGTCAGTGCTCTTAACCACTGAGCCATCTCTCCAGCCCCAAAGGACAAGATCTTATGTAGCCCAAGCTGGCCTAAAACTCACTGTGTATTAGAGACTAGCTGTGAACTCTTGCCTCTACCTCCTGAGTGCTGTGATCACAGACTTGCTAAAACACACCCAGCTCTTGCTTATCTTTTTAAAAAGATAAAACAGGTGTGGTGGCACATGCCTATAATTTCTAGGTTGTTGACTTAGAGGCTAGCCTGGGCTACATAATGGAGCCTATATACAAATATATTAAATAAAACACTGAAACTACATAGAATTTGATTTAGAGAACATCCAGTTAAGCAAAAGGCCCTTGACAAAGCAGATCCAGCTCTATGTATTTATAGCTACACTTTTTTATTGGGGAGGGGGTGAAGACAGGGTCTCACTATGTAGCCCTATAGGCTGGAGCTCACTGTATAAACCAGGCTGGACTTGAACTCACAGAAATCATCCTGCCTCTGCCTCCTGCATGCTGGGATTAAAGGTGCTGGAAAACCACACCCAGCGTGTGTTTATATCTGAACTATATTAGCAACTTAACCTAAGTTACTCCATCTTGCTCAGAATAGCTATTTTTACAGTAACCTCTTTTCACTTATGGGAAATATTTAAAAAGAGACAACAGCCTTGAGTTCTAAGAAATAGCTCAATCACAAACCAATGGAACATGCTAATCTCAGACATTCTACATCTGTCTAACAGCTTGTTTTTGCTTCTGTAACTTGCTTGCTATTTTAGGTCACCTTGACACAAGTATAAGCCCACCCTGTTATTGTATGACCACCTGGTAACTGCTGATTTCAGCTTTCTTACTATGCTTGTTATGGTTAGGAAGTTGACTAATTTTAAAATTACAAAGTTGATTGCCAAGTTATATGATTGTATCACTTGTCTGTATAATGATCGGTTGTTGATTAATAGATTCAAAGTTCTGCTATGTCGTACAAGCCTGATTGGTTCACAAGTGCCCTGTTTGAATAATATTTCCGTAATCCTATAAAAACTCTGGCAGACAGTGATCAGGGCTGCTTCTACTCCTGAGATAGACAGCCTGGACGGTCGAAAAGTGAAATTTACCTTGCTACTTTTCTTAAAGTGGTGCTGGTGATTTTTTTTTTTTTTCGCAAACTCCAACCTATAACAATACCTAGAATTAGTCTTAAGAGTTTGGAATTGTTCATATTTCTTTTAGACACAGTGTCTTCAGCTCTACAGATAGCCAAATATTTTTCTGTTTAACCCATAGATTTAAAATAACCACCCTGGGCAGGGTGTCAAAAGCCTGTAATACTAGTAGGTAGGAGATATAAGCAAGAGGATCAGGAACTCAAGGCCAAACCATACTGTAAGAGACAACCAAAGAACCAAACAAGCAAAATAAATAAAGTGTACAAAATAAATAACCAATGATCTGGGCAAGGTGATACATAGCTATTATCCAGGCTCCTTGAAGGCTGAGGTAAAGAAAGCCTGGCAACTTGGCAAGGATTCCTGTGTCAAAAAGAAACAAATGAAATAAATAATGAGGAATTAACAGTATAGCTCATTGACAGAACTTGTGCTAAGCATGCTTAAGGCCCTAAGCTCAATCCCAACCGCAAGTAAAACCAAAATAATGGGGAGAAAAGCCTGGGTGCGACATAGAGGTAGAGGCACTAGGTACTGACTTCAATCCCAGAGTCAATAAATAAAGAAAACTAAAAATGATGGGCGCAGTCTGGCATGTTGGCATACGTCTTTAATCCCAGCACTCAGGAGGCAGAGGCAGGCAAATCTCTGTGAGTTCAAGGTCAGTCTGTCTACTTAACGAGCTCCAGGCCAGCTGGGGCTATAGGGAGACCCTGTTTCAAAAAGACCAAAAAAAAAAAGGTAGGAGCTGGTGAAATGGCTCAGAAGATAAAGGTGCTTTCTGCCAGGCTTCATGACCTGAATGTGATCCTGGAGATCCACATGGTAGAAAGAGAATCCATGGCACATGTGCACCCACAAGTGTGTACACACATAACACACAACACAATGTATAAATAAAAATAAAAGTTAACCTAAAAATAAAAAATTATAGTATAGTGATGATAAAGTTGAAAAATTAAACTTGAGTTACTTTAATTACAAATTCCATCATTCTAGGTAATCAATTAATTTTTTGTTTTCAGTCTTTCTTGAGACAATGTCTCCCTGTAGCCCAGCTGGCCTGGAACTCACTACATAGAGCAAGCTGGCCTCGATCTTACAGAGATCCATCTGCCTCTGCCTCTGGAGTGCTGGGATTAAAGGTTTGTACTACCACACCATAAATTTTTATTTATGCTTAAATTTTCTGAAATTTGTTGTGGAATAGAGTGTGAATCTTTGTCACATGTTTGTTTGTTTGTTTGTTTGACCAGGCTGGCCTCAAACTCAGAGATCCACCACCTGCCTTTGTCTCCCAAGTGCTGAGACTGAAGCTGTATGCTGTCACATCCAGTTTTTCCTTATGTTTAAGACATTTTCCTTCTTTTGTTTATTTACTTTTTTTTTTTTTTTTTT
The DNA here is from genome assembly GCF_000622305.1 of Nannospalax galili. Lineage (NCBI taxonomy): Eukaryota > Metazoa > Chordata > Mammalia > Rodentia > Spalacidae > Nannospalax > Nannospalax galili. The sequence goes on along the minus strand of NW_008346082.1, from coordinate 344,289 downwards.
TTTTTTTTTTTTTTTTTTGGTCTTTTTGAGACAGAGTCTCCTTATAGCCCTAGCTGGCCTGGATTCGCTCTTGAGACCAGGCTGGTCTTGAACTCACAGAAATCCCCCTGCCTCTGCCTCCCCCGAGTGCTGGGATTAAAGGCATGCACCACCACACCCAGCAACATTTTCCTTCTTTTTAAAAAATATTTTATTTATTTATTTTTTAATTTTATTTTATTTTTGGTCTTTTAGAGACAGGGTCTCCCTGTAGCTCCAGCTGGCCTGGAACTCACTATGTAGACCAGGCTGGCCTCGAACTCACAGAGATCTGCCTGCCTCTGCCTCTGGAGTGCTGGGATTAAAGGCATGTGCCACCATACCTGGCCTTATTTATTAATTTTTATTTTATGTGTATGAATGTATTGCCTGCATGTATGTGAGTGCACCCCTGTCGTGCAGTGCCCACAGAGGTCAGTAGAAGGCGTCAGATCCCCTGGAACTGGAGTTAAGGATGGTTGTTAGCTGCCCTGTGGGTGCTGGGAATCAAACCTGGATGGATCCTCTGCAAGATCAGCCAGTGTTCTTAACTGCTGAGCCAGCTCTCCAGCCCCTGTTTATTATTTTTACTTTTGTTGTATGTGTATTGCCTGCATGTGTCTAAGTGCACCCATGTGCAATGCCCACGGAGGTCAGAAGAGAGCACTGGATTCCCCTAGAACAGGAGTTATGGATGGTTGTTAGTCACCATGTGGGTGCTGGGAATCAAACCTGGGTGAGTCCTCCGTAACAGCAGCCAGTACTCTTAACTGCTGAGTCATCTCCTTAGCCCCTCAGCTTACTTTCTTATATAATCCAGGAACACCTGCCCAGGGGTGGCACCACCCACAGTGGGCTGGGCCCTCCTACATTCCATCCCAATCAAGAAAATGCCTCACAGACATGGCCACAGGTCAAGCCGATGGAGGAAATGCTTCATTTTAAGGTTTTCCTCTTCCCTGGTGTGTCAAGTTGACAACTGAAGCTATCCCCCTTGTGAACATAATACACAAGCACATCACTATTAAACCTTTCCATTTCTTGTCACCAAGATCCCATGTTAATATTAATATCACAATATTAAACATAACACAACTTTAAAAGTCCCACAATACTTCAAGATTTCAATATATTAAAAGCTCAATTAATGGGGGCTGGAGAGATGACTCAGAGGTTAAGATCACCGACTGCTCTTGCAGATGACTGGGGTTTAATTTCTAGCACCCACATGGCAGCGAACAACCATCCATAACTCCAGTTCCAATGCCCTCTTCTGACCTCCTTGGGCATTGTATGATATGGGTACACTTACACACATGCAGGCAATACACTCATACACATAAAAATAATAAATAAGCCAGGCATGGTGGCACATGCCTTTAATCCCAGCTTTTAAACAATTAACAGCACTTGGGAGGCAGAGGCTGGCCATATCTCTGTGAGCTCAAGGCCAGCCTGGTCTACATAGCCAGTTCCAGGCCAGCTGGGACTACAGGGAGACTCTGTCTTAAAAAATAAATAAATAAATAAAATAAAAATAATAAATAAAAAAATTTTTAAAGCTCAACAAATAAAATAATCTTTAAAATAACTCAAAGTCTCTTAACTGTAGGCTCCTATTAAATAAATAAAAAAAATAGTTAAGGGCTGGCAAGATGCTTCAGAGGCTTGTCACCAAGCCTGATGACCTAAGTTCAATCCCCAGCACCCACATGTTGGAAGGAGAGAACCAACCTACACACACACACATACACACACACACACACACACACACACACACACACACACATACATACATTGTGGCATGTGTGCCCCCCCATACACAAATAAATGTAATTAATTGTTTTTATTTTATGTGTACGAGTATATTGCCTGTATATTTGTAAGTGCACCCATGTCATGCAGTGCCCGAGGAGGTCAGAAGAGGGAGTCGGATCCCCTGGAACTAGAGTTACAGGTGTTGTTAACTGCCATGTGGATGCTGGGAATGGGTCCTCTGGAAGAACAGCAGTGCTCTTAACTGCTGAGCCATCTCTCCAGCCCCTAAAATATTTTTTTAAAAAACAATTAACAGCACTTGGGAGCCAGAGGCAGGTGAATCTTTGTGATTTACCTGCCAGCCTGGTCTACATAGCGAGTTCTAGACCAACTGGAGCTACAGGGAGACCCTGTCTCAAAAAAAACAAAAAAAACAAAAAGCAAAACAAACAAACAAGCAAATAAACAAAAGTTAACTGATTCTTATTTCAAGAGGGAAGAATCAGGGCAAAATCAGATCAAAGAAAACCCAAAATAGAACAGTATAAATAGCTCAGTGTCCAACATCTCAGATTGACTAATGATCTTCTGGCTCCAAAAGCCTTGGGCAGCTCCATTTCAATGGCTCTGCCGTCCACGGCACACACAACTTGTCTCATAGGCTCAGGCCAGCTTCACTCAGCACCTGCCACTGTCCTTAGTGGTAGTCCTACAGTCCTGATATCTCTAATATGCTGGGGTCTCCACTGCAAATGAGGCTGTACCTTCACCAATGGCCTCTTTTCAGGATGCAAAGTCTCAGCTTCTCTCTATGACCCTGTTGTGCCCAGTTCATGAGACCTCAAAGACCACCAAGGAGCCGGCCGATGCAAACACACAAGGGTTCTTTTATTGTTACAAGCTTAAGCTTGGGCCCACTCTCTCACCAACTCAGCGGATCTCAGATGTGAGACCCCTTGCTTTGGGAGACAGAGGTTTTTATAGGTTTATTTCAGCAAGTTCAGCAAGTAGGGGAAGCATCTGATTGGTTGCAGCTCAGTGCCAAACCATAAACTGCTGGCTTCAGGAAATCTGAAAAGATATCTGGACTTTTTTAGTACCTTCCTGTCCCTGGTTAACTGACCATTGGTGGGGGGGGGGTTGTTCTCTATCCATTCCAAGTATTGTGGTTTTTCTTAGAACAGGGCCCAGGGATGGGTCAGTCCTATGGAGGTTTTATCCAAGATGGAGTCACTCAGGTCTCTCATTCCCCACTCTGACTAGTACCTTGGGGGCCCAATCATGGGTGCTCCCTCACCTCATGTTCTTCATCACCCAGACTCTAGAGGGACTGATAGTGGGTTCACATTACCATTAGCTGTATAGCTCCCAGCCGCTCTTTTATAAAAGCTACCAATATACTTAAAATGCAAGGCCCAAAAGTCAAGAGCATAATCAGAATGAGGAAGGGTCTGAGTAAAATTGAAATCAAAGTGGTCAACCAAGGGGGGCTATTGAACCAGGATTCAAACCATCCTTATTTAGCCCTATATTCATTCTCTCTTCGAGCCAGACTTTTTCTAACCTTGGCCAGGGATTCTTTTATGTAGAGTGATCTACAGAACAACAACACTTTCTTA
>NW_008346082.1:302515-340830 GCF_000622305.1 Nannospalax galili | reverse complement strand
CCTTTCCCTGCCCCTGCCAGTCCCAATCCCAGAAGAATGGATAGGGTGATGGCAATAACAACTTCTCTTTCTGGCGATTATGGTGAAGGGGTCCTTTTATATCCTGGTCTGAGTGATAAATAATTCTAGGGATTAGTTGTACTAGAACACAAAACTCTGATGATTGATTAAGAACTTTGGAATGGACACATGGGGTTAATCCCGAAGTACATGCCCATCATCCTTGATCTGGTGGTAGCAAGTACAAGTTATTGGCCAGCGCTGGCAGTCTGGTTGCATAGGGCAGTGTACTCATGAGGGGGCTTGCCTATTCATAGCCCTTGTCCTGAAACATCTTGTAGCGTAGGCCTGATTCCTTCCTGCTGAGCCCATCTACAGCTGCCTTGGTCCAGAACTAGGGTGGTGTTTCCTATGAATGCAATTCCCTCATAGTATGGGGGCCTTGATGAATAACATAATGAGCATGATGAAGTGAGGTCTGGCATGGTATCATTGAGCATCTGGTAAGTCTGTACCATTAATGACCAAAGCGGGTCAGTGTCGCCTATAGGAAGGCCATGGCTGTCAGAATAGCCATTATTTGAGGGGGCTGCCATGGTTGACAAGATTGATTCTGGGGTGACCTTTAAAACACCACCTGGTCCCAAGAGGACCAAACGGGTCTGGTACTGAAGAACTCTTACTCTTAATCGAATAAAGTTCCTGGATCTGGTTCAGTCCAGCCCACATAGTCTTATTTCCCAAATTTTTCCTATTTCCCAGCTGGTGGCTCTCTTTCCTTCTTCAGGAAAACTAATATTGAACCTACCATTTTTATGAGGATTAGTGGGTATCAGTTGCTCCCACATTACCTTAATAAGATCTCCTCCCTGAGGGGTCCACCATATGTGTCCCATTGTTTCACAGCCCCATCGAGCGCAATAAGTAGCACTATCCTCTCCACACCTGCTTCTCTGGGACTTATATTTTGGTGTTCCAGGCCCTGGGCAAACATAGAACCAGCCTGGTTTTCTGTATGGGCCTGGAGAGTTAGAGCCTGAGGATGTGCATCTCCCTTAGGATTGAAATCAAAGAAATCATCTAAATGGGAGTGCAGAGTTGGGAACCAAGTAGCCGGAGGCGCTACTTGGGAGATCTGAAACAATATATTACCTCCTATCACATCTTGGAGGACCCAAGTCAGATTCATAGGTTGATGTGGGCTTCCCAGAACAGGAGCAGCTATCACAGGGAACAGAGTATATACAGTCAACAGTTTGAAAATCGGATGAGCTTTAACTTGAGTGGATTGTTGGGGTCTTTTGAAACTCTCCATCCTGAAGCTGGGAATGCACAGTCCTCCATGGTGAACAGGTCAGCTGGCCGTACATGTGTGTGGTGGATCCATGATGCTACACCATCCACTTTGAGGGCTGTGGGGGTGGTCAGTAGGATGACATAGGGCCCCTTCCACCATGGCTCTAAGGATCCTTGCCTATGCCTCTTAACATAGACCCAGTCACTGGGTCGATATCGATGAGGTTCTGGAGGGGTCCTGTCTCATAAAGAGCACGTAGTTTGGGCTATACATGTTTATGGAACCATTGGACTCCCCTGAGGTCATTCAACAGGTCCCGATCTTTAAATTCAGTAATCTTTTCTGCCTGGAGGTTAGGAATAATGGGAGGGGGCATTCCAAATATGATCTCAAAGGGGGTTAATCCCATCTGGTAAGGGGAGTTACGTACTTGATAGAGGGTGAACGGAAGGAGAGTCACCCAGTCACCGCCAGTCTCTAAGGTCAATTTAGTTAAGGTCTCTTTCAGAGTTTTATTCATTCTCTCTACCTGTCCTGAACTCTGGGGTCTATAAGCACAATGTAGTTTCCAATCAATCCCCAGAACTGTGGCCAGACTCTGACTCACCTTGGACACAAAAGCCGGTCCATTATCTGACCCTATCATCTGTGGAAAGCCATACTTGGGGAGGATGTCTTCCAACAGTTTCTTTGCCACCATTTGAGCCATTTCATGTTTAGTAGGGAAGACTTCAGTCCATCCTGAAAAAGTATCTACAAAGACTAGCAAATGACGGTATCCATACCTGCCAGGTTTTACCTCAGTGAAATCCGTTTCCCAATAAGCTCCAGGTTTTCTCCCTCGAAGTCTGATTCCTGGGTTTCTAATATTTGGCACTGCATTAGTGAGTTGGCAAGCTTTACAGCCATTGACAATGTCGTTAATCTTTTAAATTAGCGTCCTTGATTTTTACTTTGGCATGTCGAATCAAGTCCTGCATCCTCTTGATGCCCATGTGGGAAGAATAGTGTATTTTTGCCAACATTTGTTTGCCTAATTTTTCAGGAGGATCAGCTTCCCTTCTGCTGACCGCCACCATCCTTCCAGGCATTGGGTCCTTGGCAGTCCCTTTGTCCATTTCAGGTCCTCCCTGGCGTATTTGGGCTTTTCAGGGAGGTTTGGGTTATAGGCGAGTGCGTGCTGGGCTCTCGGGGTCCCTGCGTGCACTCCCGGAATGGCATGGCGGGTCCGCAGGCTCCCCCACCATGCGTCTGGAGGATGGTGGGTCTGGCCCCCCGTAAGCTTCTCCGGCGGGCCGCATCCTGTGGAACCGGGGCTCGTGTCTCCTGGATGCGGCAGCTGGCCGCGGCTTTTGGTGGTGAAAGTTCCTCCGTTGCTGGAGCGTTGTCCAGCTGAATTCCACCCTTAATTCACCCGTGTACCTTCCTCAGGAAGCGAGGTCCACTGGCCACTGAACCACGCGGGAAGAGTATGAGAACGGTGAAAGCTAGGAATGTCCGCAAGTCGGTAACATAGTAGGGAAGGCTTCAGTCCATCCTGAAAAAGTATCTACAAAGACTAGCAAATAACGGTAACCATACCTGTCAGGTTTTACCTCAGTGAAATCCGTTTCCCAATGGGCTCCAGGTTTTCTCCCTCGAAGTCTGATTCCTGGGTTTCTAATATTTGGCACTGCATTAGTGAGTTGGCAAGCTTTACAGCCATTGACAATGTCTTTAATCTTTAAATTAACCTCCTTGATTTTTACTTTGGCATGTCGAATTAAGTCCTGCATCCTCTTGATGCCCATGTGGGAAGAACGGTGTATTTTTGCCAACATTTTTTTTCCTAATTTTTCCGGGAGGATCAGCTTCCCTTCTGCTGACCTCCACCATCCTTCCAGGCATTGGATCCTCAGCAGTCCCTGTATCCATTTCAGGTCCTCCCCGGTGTATTTGGGCTTTTTGGGGAGGTTTGGGTCACCTGGGTCAATTAGTGTGGTGACCAAGATTGGGTTAATTTGGAGGGCAGCCTGTTTAGCTGCCTGATCTGCTCGATTGTTTCCTTGGGAAATTGGATCATCCCCTTTTTGATAACCTGGGCAGTGGATAATTGCCGATTTCTTTGGCAGCCAGAGAGCCTTCAGCAGTGTTAGGATTTCTTCTTTATTTTGACAGTCTTTCCTTCTGCCATTAATAAGCCCCATTCCCGATATATTGCCCCATGAACATGCGCAGTGGCAAAGGCATATTGGCTGTCCATATACACATTAAGCTTTTTGTCCTTTCCCAATACCAGCGCCTTAGTTCGGGCAATAAGTTCAGCCTTTTGGGCCAAAGTGCCAGTGGACAGAGGCTTTGCCCATATGATGCCAGTTAATGATACTACAGCCACCTCTGCATAGCTTTTGCCATCCTGGACAAAACTGCTCCCATCAGCGAACCAGGTTACTTCAGCATCAGATAATGGGGTATCTCTCAAATCTGATCGGGTACCGTGGACATGGGCCAGGATTCCGGCACAATCATGCAGGGGGGCATCCAAGTCTGAGTCCAGCAAGAGTATGGCTGGATTCAGGGCAACTGGTACCTGGAAGGTGATTATAGCAGGATTAAGAAGTAATGCCTGATAATGGGTTATACAGGCGTTACTTAGCCATCTGTCTGGGGGCTGCTTTAAAACTCCTTCAATTGCATGTGGTGTGGTGATGGTCAAGTTCTGGCCCAAAGTCAGTTTGTCAGCATCTTTTACCAGTAGTGCTTCTTTGAGTATATAGTCCAAGTATTGGACCTGTTGTTTGCATAGTTGGGCCTTTTTAGCAGAGGCCCGATAGCCTAGGCTTCCCAACGTCTGCAACAGGTGTTCTGTGCTGTCCATGCAAGCCTCTTGGCTGTCTGCCACCACAAGTAGTAGGTCACCCATATACTGCAAGAGACTCCTTTCCCCAATGCTATCTGTCTCAGACACCTCTGCCGGTCCTCTGGATCTGCAGTGGCAGCCAGCAGGCTCCTTACCAGGTCCTTGTTCTGCCTCCTTTCTGCCTTTGTCTGTTTTTTTTTTTTTTTTTCTCTGCACTATCCCTATTATTGTACACTTTCTTGGCCACAGTTATTAAATCCCTTAAGCTTTTTTCACCCAGTCTCTCTATTCTTTGGAGCTTTTTCTTTATATCCGGAGCCGACTGGTTAACAAAAGCCATGGCCACTGCCACTATATTATCTTTGGCCTCCAGATCTAATGGAGTGTACCCGCAGAAGGCATTCATTATTCACTCCAAGAATGCAGTTAGTTCCTGACTAATATCGTATACCTTTGCCAAATTAGTTGGCTTACAAGCAGCCACTTTGAGACCTGCCAACAGAACCTGGCGGTAAACCAGAAGCCTCCCCTTACCTTCTGCAGTATTATAATCCCCGTCAGGCTGGGTCAGTGGATAGGCAGCATCAGTGTCGGGTCAGTAGTACGGACACCAGTATTGCCAGGAATTTAACTTCCTGGCTTCTGTTTGGATACATTTCCTTTTTCTGTGGTAATCAGGACCTGTAATAATTGATGACAATCATCTCAAGTGGGTTGGTGTGTGAATAAGACAGTTTTTAATAAATTAATATGCTCCTTAGGATTTTTAGAAAAGGGAGCATTCTGGGTTCTCCAGGTGTAAAGGTCACTAGCGGTGAATGGCCAATAGTGATGGGGCTGGTTGCCAGCCTCATCCATGGGTCCAGTGACTCTGAGGGGTAGAACAGTAGAGTCTGGACCCTCTGGTGTTGCTGCCCTTCTACTCCTAGTCCCCTGAGCCAGTCCCCCCTGTGCCTGTGAAGAATCTGGTACCAGGGGTGCCAGTTCTGGAGGGGGTACCTCCTGTGGAGGAGGTGGATGGGGGAGGAGGAAAAATTAGATCTTTTTCTGTGCTGCCTTGTAAGATAGGATACAGTGATGGTACTGACGGTTTTGTTTCAGGCTTAGGTGCTTTCTGGGTTGTCGTTTTCTGTTCTGCAGCCATTAGCACCTCAGTTTTCTGTAAAGGAAGAAAAGACTTGACCCAAGGAGGGGGGTTATTAACTAAATCTCCCCAGACCATTATGTATGATATTTGATCCAAGTGTACCATATTTTGTTGAAGAATAATTTTTTCAAACGTGTTAATGACAGCAGGATCAAAGGTCCCCTCTGAGGGCCATCCCACATTGAAAGTGGACCATTCAGACCTACAGAAAGTAATTAGTTTATCCTTCCTGACAACAACAGAGAAGTTACGGGCTCAAGTCTTAACCTCTCCAAAATGTGCAAGAACCAGGTCCAGGGGTGTAGAGGGAATCTGTCCCATTGCGTCCATCTCAGTCACAGAGAAATAGACAACCAAAGACAAAACAGAGAGCCAGAAAGACACACAGAAGGCCAAGTAGCAAATTCTCCCACTGGTGCTGAAGAAAAACTGAAAGTAGGACAGCGGCAAACTGCAGTGCCGCGGGAGCGGAGCGACCCGCCTTGTCCTTTCACGGGAATCAACAGAGTCCGGGGGCCTCCGTCCCCTCTGCCGAGGTCTGGAATGTCTTCCAGACCTCTGTGGTCATGGTCATCTAGCACGTCCACTCCAACCGCTCCTGACCACACTGTTCACAAGTTTGCCTCGAGGCTCAGAACAAAAGCTAGGACAGACACAGACAGGTACAACTAGAAACAGACACCAGCTGGCCAAGAACCCTCCGGTTCGGGGGTCCTGGGGGGGGGGTCTTAGGGATCCCGGACCAGCCCCCAAGATGTTGTGCCCAGTTCACGAGACCCCCAAAGACCACCAAGGAGCCGACCGATGCAAACACACAAGGGTTCTTTTATTGTTACAAGCTTAAGCTTGGGCCTACTCTGTCACCGACTTAGCGGTGACAGGTTTATTTCAGCAAGTTCAGTAAGTAGGGGAGTAGGGGATCTTCAGCCTGGCCAGTGTCTGTTCAGTGCCAAACCATAAACTGCTGGCTTCAGGAAATCTGAAAAGATATCTGGACTTGTAGTACCTTCCTGTCCCTGGTTAATTGACCATTGGTGGGGGAGTTGTTCTCTATCGGTTCCAAGTATTGTGGTTTTTCTTAGAACAGGGTCCAGGGCTGGGTCAGTCCTATGGAGGTTTTATCCAAGATGGAGTCACTTAGGTCTCTCAACCCTTTCAATTCTGCAGCTTTGGTGTCACCAAAACCACATGGGAGATTCTTGCATATTGCCAAGCTTGACTTAAGATAGCAGCCTTGACCGCCTCTGGACCCACAGCTTCAGTGTGTTAACCCTGAGGAAATACCTCCCAGAAGATCACACACCTCGGTGATGCTGGTCTTAATCAGTTGGTTTTTCACAGCTAAGCAGCACTGATTGTCTCACCAAAGGTTTCACTTCAATGGTGCTGGTTTCTTGTTAATCACAGTTGATTCTCTAGCCCCAGCCAACCAGAAACCATAGATTCTCAATTAAAAATACCACACAAATGGCCCAGAGAGTTTTGTGGGACTCTCAAACTTCCTCCAGAAACTTCATCAGCCAGGTCTCTGCCATCTCCATTTTTTTTCTCAGCATTATCTTCCAGGTTCCCACAGAACAGAGCAGGTCACTGAGCTCTGAGCACTCAACAGCTTTTCTAGCCCAAAGTTCCAAATGCTTCCACAATCTCCCCGCAGACATGATCAGGTCCACTACAGCAATACCCTGCTCATGGTACCAATTTCTGTCCTAGTTACTTTGTATTGCTGTGATAAAACAGTGCCCAAAACCAACTTGCGGAGAAAAAGATTTACTGTATCTTACACTTCCAAGTGATAGTCCATCTTTAAAGGAAGTTAGGAACTCAGGACAGGAGCTTAGAAGTAGGAATTGGCAACAGACCACAGAAAAACACTGCTTACTGACTTGTTCCTCTGGCCTATCCCTGTTTGCTTGCTCATTTTCTTTCTGTTTTGTTTTGTTTTATTTGTTCGTTTTTGAGACAGTGTCTCCCTGTAGCCAGCTGGCCTAGAACTCACTATGTAGACCAGGTTGGCCTTGATTTCAGATATCGACCTGCCTCTGCCTCCTGAGTGCTGGGATTAAAGGTGTGCACATCTTCCTATTGCCTGGTGATTTGCCAAGCTCTAGAGACAGATGCAAGTGGAACACGTTTATTTCCTTAGAAAACCACTGCTCTAGTTGCAAAGGTGACCCTGTGAATCCCAGGCAATTAAGAGAACATGGAAAGTTGGGTGTCATGGTTGCATACCTATAATCCCAGCACTCTAGAGACAAAGACAGGACGATCTTGAGCTCGAGGCTACTGAGACCCTGTCTCAGTAAGCAAGCAAACAAGGTAACATGGAACAGAGGGTGTTCCACGCCTTCCTTTCTTTATATTTCAAAGAGTCCAATTATAACACTGGTGCAGTAGTCCACATCTGTAATCCTAGCACTTTGGGAAGAGGAACCAGGAGGATCAGGAGTTCAAGGCCAGCCCCCAGCTCCACAGCAAGTTTGAGGCCAGCCTAGGCTACATGAGACCCTGAAGATTCCTGAAGTCTTAATTTTTTTTTTTAAATTTTTTTAGGCCTTTTTGAGACAGGGTCTCCCTGTAGCCCCAGCTAGCCTGGAACTCACTATGTAGACCAGGCTGGCCTTGAACTCACAGTGTCCCGCCTGCCTCTGCCTCCCTAGTGCTGGGATTAAAAGCGTATACCACCACACCGGGCTCTTAATTGGAATTCCTAATTAGAATATAATTTATTGCCTTTTGGATCATTGTGTACATCCATTCATTATTTCATTCACTTCATCAAATGCCTGCTAGTGACAGGTACTGTGCTAGAAGGTTCCGGCAGTAAAATAGGAAAAACGGCCCTTGATGTCTCGGAGAAAGTAAATAAATTGTGCTGAAGAATAGATTAGAAATTAAGGTTTTTCAACAAAGGGAGTTCAGAGCTATTTTCTTTCTTTCTTTTGACTTAGGTTACTCAAAAAATGATTGGCGGACTACCCAGGGGAAAGTCAATGTAATTTCAAGTAATTTCAAGAGGAGAGGGAAGCTACGATAAATAAAAAGCAGCCGCGCTGAGAATGAGCCCCGTGCGGTTGGTGCGTGTGGTCGCACTGCCTGCGTAACTATGAGAGCTGACGGAGGACGGCCCGCAGCACGCCGCTCGGCTGCCCCGCAGAGGACGGGTCGCTTCTTGGCGGGCTAACTGTGACACGCGGGAGAGGTCTACGTGCATGTACACGCGGCACTCTCTGCCCAAGGTCCGGGGACTTTCCCCTAGGCGGAAGGGTAAGGAACAAGTCCCTCGTGTGTAGCCTAGGAAACAGGCCTTCAGAGCGAGCTACGCTAGATCAGAGCGCAGGGCTATTTATGGCTCGGCAGAGCCTTCAATCTTTCAATTAGGGTGAGAAAATGGGGAAGGCGGGTGAGATATGAAAATGAGTTGTTTTCTTATAAATGGTGTTTTAGTCTAAAGGTTTCTGGAGACATTCTGGCAAAGAACATCCAACTATAATGGGAAATTAACTGCTGTGGGAAAGCCATTGGGTACGGTCTCATGCAAATATTTGGCCCGCCCTATGTGAGTGGGTGTGGCTTCTCTCGGCGACCCAGAGCTTGACAGGCAGGGGTCTGGCTCGCGCGTGCGCAGTAGGGCGGGAAGCCGCCGCTGGGCCGTGGCGCGGGCGCTTCCAGTGGGCCAGGCATGGCGTGCGCCAGCTGGTCGTCGGGCGTGTTGGGACTGCTACTGGTATCTGCGATGTTTGGGGTCCTCGGAGAGCGCCCGCGCCGCGGTCTTGGCATACACCCAGGTACTGGCGAGGGCTGCTGGAGGGCGGCTGGGACTGCCTGGGAGCCGCGTCCCCTCTGCTGACGGGCGTTTCCCCTGCAGAGCGCCGCTCCCAGGTCCGCCCTGGGGCCGCGGAACCCAAGGACCACCGTGAGCGGGCCCGGGCCGGAGCGCTGCCCCTAGGGACGCTGTACACCGCGGCCGTCGTGGCTTTCGTGCTGTACAAGTGTTTGCAGGTGCGGGGTGGTGGGGGCTGCGGGGCAGGGCTGGGACCTCCCCTGGGCGGCGGCCTCTGGGATGAAGGCTGGCTCCAGGCTGGTCCAGCATTCCGGGGTTTCTGGGATCCGAGAAGTAGTGGATGGAAGTTTAATCCCCCCACAGTCCAATGTTTTTGCTCCTCACCCACGCAGTGTCCGAGGTAGGATTTTAACCAGTGTCCACTTATCAAACAGGGCAGTTACTGCCTAGGTTCTCACCTTGGGACCAGGTCTTGTTTGCTGCAGCCGCACTGTGTCCAGAGTGCAAGACGCCAAGCAGTCTCAGGTTCTCCCCGGGAAGGAGGCCCTGAAATGGGAGCTGACCGTACATTCTGGTTAATTGAAACTGCTGAAAGGTGGTACTACCCAGAGCTGTAGCCTCAGCCCTGATCACTTACTTGTATTAGGAAATAGAGGGCACAACCAATATAGCTAGATAAAACTAAATGAGATAGCTAATAATGATCCCACGTAGTCTGGACAGGATACGATGAGGATCTGGATTTAATGATGGATTCTAACGAGGATACATTTGTACGCAGATCCAAGCAGAGTCGGTTGGGGAGAAATGCAGCAGTAGATACTATGGAAGACATAGGCGGTCCAGTTGATGGTTCACTGTGTGATGTGATGACCTACTTCCAAAGTAAAAGCTCTGAACAGAAGCCTGTGCTGGTCAGAACACTGGGAGAATTTTACTCTTTTAAAAAATTTACTGTAGGGGCTGGAGAGGTGTCTCAGAGGTTAAGAGCATTGGCTGCCCTTGCAGAGGACCCGGGTTCGATTCCCAGTACCCACATGGCGGCTACGAACCGTCCTTAACTCCAGTCCCAAGGGGAATCTGAAGCCCTCTTCTGACCTCCTCGGCATTGCATGATTTTTTTGGTGCACTCACATACATGCAGGCAATACACTCATACACATAAAATGAAAATAATAAAAATTATTTAAAAAATTTACAGTAAAAAAAATCTTTTTCAGTGAAACAACAGTGTGGGGAAATGAGTGCTAATTGAAAGCTGACAGAAAAGACTGGAGACCTCATACCAGAAAAGACTTGAGGGAGCTGGACCTGGTTGGCACAGACCTGTAATCTGTTGAGGCAGGATTGTAAACCCAACATCTGCCTGAGCAGTTTAGCAAAACTCTATCTCAATAAAGAAGTGTGGCACACACCTTTAATCCCAGCATTTAAGAAGCAGGGGCAAGCAGATCTCTGTGAGTTCAGAGATCTCCAGCTAACCCATTCTACATAACAAGTTCCAAAGCCATGGCTACACAGTGAAACCCTGTCTCAAAAATATATAAAAACAAGTTGGTTTTATAAATATAGTAAAACAAAAACAGTCGAGGAGGGAGGCAAGACCAGTCTTCAAATTCCTTTGGAAGAGTTGCACATTCTTGGAAGTGTTTCAGCATTCTGGCCATATGTGGGGCACACTGACATGTTGCTTCATGTTCTGGGTAATGAGCTGGACCAGCAACAATTGTGATTCTCTGAAACAAAAACCCTTTCTGTGTGGCAAATTCTGCTCCTCTCTTTACTGACTTTGAAGGCTGGAGCAGAGCCTTGTTGCTGCAATGCTGCAACGTTGCCCTTTCCTGCTTCCACAACAGGGTAAAGATGAGGCTGCAGTTCTCCAAGAGGAGAAAAGCAAGAAGAAATCATTGCAGTCAGGTGGGTTAAGCAATGGTGGGGGGGGAGGATCAGGGGACAGCAGAAGTAACCACCTCTTCTACCTTACTCTCAGAGCAACAGCTGGCCCAGTTGACACAACAGCTGGCCCAGACAGAACAGCACCTGAACAATCTGATGACCCAACTGGACCCTCTTTTTGAACGGTGAGAATTTGTGGGGTGAGTCAGGAGGGATGGGGACAGATTGAGCAGTCCCTGAGTGGGTATTTCTGCAGGGTGAGTACTCTGGTTGGGACCCAGCGGGAGCTTCTAAACACAAAACTACAGACCATACATCAGCTTCTACAAGACTGCAAACCAGACAGGGGTGTGGAAGTTCGAGAGTCAGGTAAAGGGTTGGGAGGTATCTGTTGGTGGGGAGACAAAGTCTGTGAAACTAGAATATGCTGATCTTTTCCTCTCACAGAGGCCACCATACTCTTTCCTGAGGACTGGAGAAAAGAGGACCAACAGGAAGCTGGTAACAGTCAGGCCTGGGAGGAGCCCATAAACTGGAGCCCAGAGACATGGAACTTAGCTCCTTCCTGGGAAGCAGAGCAGGGGCTGAGGAGAAGATTGGGCAAGGCTGTAACAAAGGGTCCCTGTAATGAAGGAGAGGCTACTACTGGAGGTTTAGTAAAACAAAGTCTTTTCTTGTAGTATTGGATGCTTCAGTGTGCTTCCCCCACCCCGAGCTGGTCATACACACACCCATACTAGGTGCCTAAGTACAAACTGGGCCTCCTAGAAAAGGTTCCCTTATTAGGAAAAAAGAGGCTGCCTTCCAGAGTGAGAGTGGGGAAGACAGAGGGAGCTCCTACAAGCATGCCAGCCTGCAGGGCTCAAAATCCTTTTTCTCATAGTCAAGACAGAAAGGTCTTTCTGAAAACATAACAAAAGCACTTTATTAAAATCCAGTGAGAAAATAAATTATAGAAATTATACAATATGAGAGGTAGTTTGGGAGATCAAGGCCAGCCTGGGCCACATGAGACTGTCTCAAAGAAAAGAATAGATGGAAAGAAAGAGAAAGAAACTATATGTAAAGATTGGGTATGGTGGCATACACCTGAAATCACAACAATTGAGAGGCTGAGGCAGGTGGAACTCAAATTAACAGGCCTGGCCAATATAGCAAGACCCTGTCTCAAAAATTAAACAGAAAAACTATACACAGCATCAAAATACCCTCCTTTAAAAAGCTGCAAATGCTGGGCGTGGTAGTGCATGCCTTTAATCCCAGCACTCACGAGGCAGAGGCAGGTGGATCTCTGTGAGTTCAAGGCCAGCCTGGTCTACATAGTGAGTTCCAGGACAGTGGGGTCTACAGGGAGACCCTGTCAAAAAGAAAAAAAAAAAATAAGCTGCAAACTAGACATCTGACCACAGGCAACAGTGAGCTTCAGTCCCAAGTCTCCTCATTGGTGTTAGAAGGGCTGGTTCAGCTGAGGCTCACTGGGGTTGAAGTTGGTTTTCCTGATACTTAAAAGCTAGTCAAATGGTCCATGTAGCTTGGCAGACACAAAATGAGCCTTGTCAAACTGTGGGAGGGGTTCCGTATTTTGCTCCAGAGCTGAAGAATATTTCTTTTGCTTTTGGCTCTGACCTAGTATCCTGAGTTCTAGAAAGTGTAAGATTCTTCTCAGACATGTCTGACCCCTGCATGTATCCCAGGATAGCTGAATGCAGCCTAACACATTTGTAGGTGACAGTGTCATGTTGCAGTGTCAAAAGGTTGGACACGCCTGCAAATCTAGCTCTTCTGGCTTCTGTGGAAAGAAAACAGTTCAGGCACTGGCATGAGTGCTTCTTCAGACACAATCACCTATAGAGGAGGTCCCAGACAGATGTGAGAAGTATTCCTTTCCAGCTGTGAACCTCCTCACAGCACTGTTCCTGAGAGAAGACACAACTTACCTAATAGCCAAAGTCAGACTGTGGTACCAATGTGACATCTCCTCCTGGTCAGTAGACATAAGCAGTAGCTTCTCATGGGGGAAGGACAGCTAGGGAGAGACCACTTCTTAGTGTGTGGTTCAAATCGATTCAGGCTGAAGCCCTCACTGGTTCCATGGAGTTAATTCAGGGATGAGATGAGGACTAAATATGAAGCCTTAGTCCCAACAATCCTCTTATTCTCATGAAAAGAGACCCAGGCCAGGGAGATAAGCTGGTCCATGGTGCTTGAGGTCTATTTGGGCCTAGAGTGCCCACCTATTACTTACACTGAGCAGTCCACCGCAAGGTCCTCCTGAATGACCAAAGACCCTGCAAAGTTGACAATGGGCCATGGGGTAGAGGGCCCTGCAGACAAAGGTGCCACTCTTCAGCAGGTGCAATGGGGGGCGAGGCTTGGCCATGAGGAGCACATCAGAGAAAAGGAAGAACATTCGGGGCCGAGGCTCCCCAGAGGCAGGCACCACCAAAAGCCATCCCTGGCGTAGGAACCAGCGTCCTGAGAAATGAGAGAACTGTTGTGGTGTAGCTCGAAAATCTATGGGAACAGAAGGAAAGGGAGGCAGAGGAAATTTGGGGGGAGGGGGAGGGGAGGATATGCTGGCTCAAAAAAATTGTGTATGAGGTGTGCATGTGGAGTTCAGGGGACAGCTTTATGGAGTGGGTTCTGGGGATTGAACTCAGCTGGTAAGGCAAGCACCTCTAATGCACTGAGCCATCCAGCCCAACATGATGGCTTTGTAAGGAAGAAAAGTAAGCAAGCAAGGGGTAAGAAGACTACCTGAGGTCAGTCCTTTGGCTTGGCGTCCACTGAGTAGGGCCTGGACACGCCGGAGGTGCTGGTCATTCTTGTGTTTCTGGCCGATAGTGTGGACTTTCTGGGCAGTCTCACTTATCAGGCGGGCAGCCCCTGGAATAACACCCTCTACCTCACTTTCAACACAACTTTGACTCTGGGTGACTATTGGTAGTGAAAGACAAGCTAGTTTGGAAGGGACCTAGATCAGGTCCCCTAACTTCTTGAAGAAAAGGCAGGGCAATAGGAACACTGTACATGTAATGGAAGAACATACCAGACATTGTTAGAGGTCAGAACCAGAAAGGGACACAGGACAGGCAGCCTCCTGCCTGAGCTGGAGAGGAACAAGAACCTACGTGTGAGCTGCTGGCAGTCAGGGCTGTTGGGAATTGTGTTTTCAGCCAAAGCAACAACAAGATTCTCATACCTGAAAGTGGACAACAGGAAGTGAAAGGGGGAAGTAAGAACCAGGCAGTTTTTGTCAGAGATCAGCCTCCCACACATTCCTTAGTTGTAAGGCCAGGGGATCTGGCTACTCTATTGCCCCTTTTAAACCTGGTACTCAGAATCTGGGCTCACACTCCACTCTTCCATCCCACACTGAAGCATCAGTGGCAGACTAGTTCAGGAGGCCAGGTCAGAAGATGAAAGTCAAACCAAGAGGGATACCTATGAGCCCTTACTCATCCCTGGAGACAGAATTCTCTGCTAAGATGAGTCCTCATTTCAAAGAGCTTTTCTATATAGCCCAGTGCAGGTCCCTTCACTTCAGTATAGAGTCCCACAGTCCCAGGTAGCCTTGTGAGGTCACATTTACTCAGGCAAAAGCTTCTTTGAAGCTGTTTGGCCCAGGGGAGTGGCAAGTGGTACCCTGTGGCACCCCACAGAAGCTGAGGACAGCAGTCATGCAGCCTGAGAAGATGGGTCCAGAGTTCACTCACTGCTGGAGCCGCTGCAGAGGCAGAGGGAGCAGGTCCTGAAGCTGAAGGCCTCTAAATTCAGGGCGGCCCTCCTGAAGCTGCACGAATCTCCGGAAACGTTTGCTCCTCTTCAGCTGCTCCTGGATTGAGGGGAGAGTTGGCAGCAGGGAGAGAAGCCACTTTATATTGCATTAACCTGTATACACACCAATAGCCTGCAGTAAGCTGAGTGCTCCTGAGAGAAACCTGATCCCTTACACGGATGTTAGCAAAGGGCTGGGTTCTAAATGCACAGGCTGTATGAAGTTTGGGTCTCTAGATAAAGAGATAATGTAAGGGACAAGTGAGGAAGACCCAGATTTCAGGTCATTTCTGGGTTACCTGCAGGGTGGACCGGGACCTCTCCACATTGGCAGCAAACTGGGTATAGAGTTCCAAGTGCTCACAGAAGCCCTCTAGCCCCTGCCCCCAGTGGCCTTCTTCCAGATAGGGAAGGAGCTCTCTGTGTGGGCAAGAACAGTAAAAGGGTAGACCAACAACTACCGAAACATTCCTCATTTACTTCCCATAACTCTGCCCCGGAGGTAGTGCTATTACCCCATATTACGCTGGAGAAACAGGTTAAGGCACTGGGCCAAGGCCACAGGTAAGAAAATTGGCAGACTTAGAAGATGAACTTGGTCTTTCTGACTCTACTCCGTGCCAGAGGCCAGGGCATCCCTCTCCCCTCAGCCCTTGCACTCACAGGCTGGCGCCGTAGATGAGCTCCCAGCACCCAAACAGGGTTTGGCATTCTGGTGGTCGTAGGGTCCCCTTGGCTTTCAGGATCCCCAGGAAGTACTGTGGAAGGAGAGAATACAGGTATGTTAGCCTGGAGGAAGACGAAGTCAACGTCAAAGTGCAGCCAGAAACTACAGAAGTCTGAACTCCCGCCCTTCAAGTAGCACGGTCTCCGGCCCTCCCACACTCCGGTCCGCACCGTAGCCACCAGCCCCAGCTGTTCCTGGTAGCGCCGCTCGGTCTCCAGCAGCTCCCGGGCGGTGCAGGCGCGCTTCCGCTCCCAACGAGCACGCTGCTCTCGCACCGGGCACCGTGCGGTGGGGCCAGGGCTCTCCATGCCAGGCTGAGGTTCCAGCCTCCCACAGGCAGCGCGCCGCAGATTCAAATTCCAACCGCTCCGGGGGCGGGGTCGCGGGGGTGCGGCCCTGGAACGGACCGTGCAGGACAGAGCATGCGCAGCCGCCGCCCAGCTGGTGGTGGGTCCCCCCAGTCAGCGTCCGCCCCACCGCCGGGACAGCGCTGTAGGAGCGCGATATGCCAAGTGTGGCCGGGGTGCGGAGCACCTATGCAGGCACAAAAGCGGCACAGTGGTCTGGAAATGGAACCAGGAGACTCCAAGATGCAGACATTGACGGGGCCTCAGTGTCCTAGTTGTAAAACGGGGAATGCGGGAATAATTGGGGTACATACTATGTCCTGAGCCCATACCAGGCCATAAGGCGGTTGCCCAGTCATTCCCCGTGCTTTCAGCCACTAGCACAAAAGCTTATATGTTTTAAGTTACTGAGGGGTTGGGTTGGGTTTTTTGTGGGGTTTTTTGTTTTTTTTTTCATTTCCTTTTGTTGTCATATAAGTTGGGCTGGCCTTGAACTTTTCATCCTCCTGCCTAACCTCCCAAGTGCTGGAATTCAAGGCCTGTGCCACCACACCCCGTTTATAAGGAGCCAGGGTGGAATTCCGTGGTACATGCTAGGCAAGCATTGTACCAACTGAGCTACATCCCCGGCCCTGATTTTTAAAATTTCATACTGATCTAAAAACCTGACCACCAACTAGCTTCTGATGAGGAGGTGTCAATAATATGGTAGTTTGGGTTTACTGTAAGTCTGTTCAAGAAAAAAGCTTTGATTTTAGTCTATACTGCCTTGACAAAAATGGAATGTACTGCGTGGTGGCGGCCAGTGCCTTTAGTCCCAGCACTCAGAAGGCAGAGGCAGGTGGATTTCAGTGAGTTTGAGGCCAGCCTGGTCTACATAGTGAGTTCCAGGACAGCTGGGGCTACAGGAAGACCCTGTCTTAACAACAACAAACACTTTTCCTTAGGACTTTGGGGACTTGGGGATAGCCCTAGAAGGTAAATTTGCAGTGCCATTTTGTCAGTTTTATTTATTTATTTTTGGTCTTTTTGAGACAGGGTCTTCCTGTAGCCCCAGCTGTCCTGGAACTCACTATGTAGACCAGGCTGGCCTTAAACTCACAGAGATTCGCCTGCCTCTGCCTCCTGAGTGCTGGGATTAAAGGCATGTGCCACCACGGCGGGCTCAGTTTTATTTTTTTAAATGATGTTGTATATGTGTGTAGGGGGGTATGTACACATGTGAGTGCAGGTGACTAAGGGAGTCCAAAAGAGGATATCAGTTTCCCTGGAGCTAGAGTTGTGAGCCACCCAGTGTGGTACTGGGAACTGAACTCAGGTCCTCTGGAAGAGCAGG
Organism: Nannospalax galili; assembly: GCF_000622305.1. Taxonomy (NCBI): domain Eukaryota; kingdom Metazoa; phylum Chordata; class Mammalia; order Rodentia; family Spalacidae; genus Nannospalax; species Nannospalax galili. The sequence continues at coordinate 323,680 of NW_008346082.1, read as the reverse complement.
GAGCACTCTTCACTGCGGAGTCATTTCTTTAGACCCTGTTATCAGGAATCTTAAACTGTGTCTGCTCTTTGGACTTAGCAGTTCCACTTCTAAGAATGCATTCTAAATGGTTATGAGGGAAACTATATATACTAAGATGTCCGACAGTATGTTGTTGCAACAACAGACCAGAAGCCACTTAAATGTCCAGTGCTAAAGCTAGAAAAAGTATGGTACAGCCAGTTGAAGATATAATATGAAAACATCAAAATTATTTTTTAAATCTATCAACATGGGAAAATGCACATAGTAAATATAATACCAAGAGAAAAAAAATCAAGCTACAAATCTGTTTATGTAACATGATCCGCTCTATATAAAAAATGTATATATAAAACGCTGGAAGGCTAAGCAATCAAAAGCTAATTGTGGTTTTTAATCTCTGGGTGAGACTGAAATTAATTCAACAAATAAGAGCCCACCTGTGCCAGGCAGTAAACCGCTGAGGTAGATGGTTTAGATGAGAATGGGACAAAAGGGAGATTTAAAATTCCCTTAGGCTCTTCTGCACTTCACTCAAGTTTTCTGCTTTGAGCATGCAGTATTTTGTATTAGGAAATACATTTTGTATTAAGAAACAAAATGTAAGAAACATATCCTATTCCTTCCATTTTGGACTCAGGAATCTGGGCCCCAAGCCAGGAACCTGTGGATTGTCAGGGTTCTAAGCTCCCCTCCAGCTCTGACATCCTGAGAATTCTGAGAATGTTAAAATGTTAGGCTTAGACCAGAGAGGAACAAGTTGCAAGCCTAGGAAGGAGAGAAGTGAGAGCTTGGATCAGATCTTTTTTTTGGTTCTCAAATGAAGGGGGAGAGCCAGGCATGGTGCTCACATCTATAATACCAGCGTTTGTGAGGCTGAGGCAGAAGACCTGCTGCAACTCTGAGGCCAGCCTAGGCCACACAGGGACCCTGTATCAAAGAAAAAAAAGAAATGGAAATGAGGGACAGCCCACACTAAGAGCTCAAGCGTGGATGAAGACAGAGAATCCCATGTTGATCCTCTTGCAGAGGACCAGCACGCACATGGCAGCTAACAGTCATTTATAACTCCAGTTCCAGGGGATCCAATGCCCTCTTCTGGCCTCCCAGGGCATGAGGCATGCACGTGGTATACTTACCTACCTGCAGGCAAAACTCATACACATAAAATAAAAATAAAATAGTTTTTTGAAAGAATAGAGTACAATGCCTGGGGCACAAACGCCACCGGCTTGTGAGGGTGCTTTGGGTGGGTGAGAGGGGGGCTGGGAAATAGAGCCTACTATGAAGTCAGGAGGCAGAATTCTCTAACTGGTAGAAGAAGAGAGCAAAACTGAGGTGACACAGCGAGGGCATCTTGAAGTACATCCACTTCATTTCCACTACCTTGATGGTGGGCTAAATGGTGGACACATAGAGACATGTCCATTTCCATGTCCTAACTGCCCAGGACCTACAAATATAACCTTATCTGAAATAGTTAAGACTCATATGTGTGGTGGTACACACCTTTAATCCGAACACTTGAGAAGCAGCGGCAGGTAGATCTCAGTGAGTTCCAGGCCACCAGAGCTACATAAACCCTGTTTCAAACAAAACAAAACAAGAGAATTTTGAGAGTCAGGGATCTAGCTTAGTGGGTAGAGTGCTTGCCTAGCATGCATGACGTCCTGGACTCATTCCTCAGCACTGTACAAACCAGATATGATTGTACATGCCTATAATCTTGCCCTGGGCTACATGAGATCCTGTCTCAAAAAAAAAAAAAAGTTCTTGAGATGAGATCATCTGAATTATCTCAGTATTTCTTAAATCCAATTTCTTCAATCCAATACGAATGGGTGTCTCCAGTGGGGACACGAGGTCGGGAAAAGACCACATGAAGAGGTAGATATTGGAGTTACATAGCCGTAAGCCAGGGAGCCACCAGAATCTAAGAGAGGCAAGGAAAGAGGCCTCCCTAAAGCCTTCAGAGGAAGCCTAATCCCACCAACATAATTTCAGACTTCTGGCCTACAGAACTTTGACAGAAAAAAAAAAATCCGTTGCCATAAGACACCTGGTTTATGAGTTTATGACAACTTTTATGGTAGCCCTGGGCATAATAGTGCAATGGGCCAAAACTACAGGTCAGCCTCAAGACCTCAGAAAGGCTTTGATCTTTGCTTCCAATTCATTAATAGGGAGAAGGGGGTTTTCACCTACTTTACCAGTTGGTAACCCCCTTTTCTGCAATGCTGGGCAATCAGAAACATGTTTTAGTAATATGTTCCTCAGTGTTTAGAAACACAGATCCCCAGATACCAGACTTGAATTCAAATAACTTCAGAGGTACCCTGCACCCAGCAGAGTGTCCCCATTGATTTGTCCTGAATATGCTCTGTCTTGACCTGGGGAGACTCAGGACACAAGAACTCTGAGAGCTCAAACCTGTTTTAGGGTTTGGCAGACTTCCAGGCTGGAAAGGCATGATCCAGGATCAGAGTCCACATCTCCACCCAGACCAGGGAAATGACCAGAGAGGTAGAAAGCTAAGGGACACAGAATCATGGAGAAGAGCATTTGGAAAGTTAGTAAACTATAACAAAGAATGATGTACCTGCAAGCAGATCTGTGCTCTGAAATACAGAGGGAAAGCTCTTTAAATAGTGGGGACAGATGGACCTAAGGATATGAGAACACAGTGCTGCCAAGAAGTACAAAGAGAGCTTAATAAGACTGGGGTGCTCAGAATATTAGAGCGGAAAATGAGTGAATGCTGAGATTGGTGTTGGAGAAAGCCACGAAGCCCCAGAGTTTCAGATAATACCGTCCTCTCTGCTCACATGAGCTCTCCCACCTGAACTACAATAGTTCTTACCGAAGTCTGTGTTACACAAGCCCATTTAATTCAGATATGACCATGTGCCGTCCATGTGCCAGGGTCCGAGCAAGGTGTTAAAAACAACTGACTATTCAGAGTCCACAATGGATCATAATATCGTAGATGGTTCTGAACTTGACTACAGAAAGACCAACAGGTCCTTGTGTAACTAGGCAGACACTCTGCCACTAGATCACACCCCATTCCAGGAAAAGCACCTGGATTCTTTGGCTGACTACCTCCTAAGATGAACACTTGGAGGACAGCTGTTATCCAGCCATAAAAGTTTTGCTGTCCTATTGACAGTCAGCTAAAACAGATAATCAGGAGTACCATAAAACTGTGATTTCATGTTAGGCATGGTCTTACATACCTGTAATTCCAGTACTCAGGAGGCGAAGGCAAGAAAATCATCTAGGGTTTGAGGTCAGCCTAGGCAAATTCACACAATGAATTCAAGGTTAGCCTAGGCTACAGAAACCCTGTCTCAACAACAAGAAAAAAGAAGTTCATGCTCCTGGGACAGTTGTGATTAGGTATGCAAAGTCATGAGTCCCTAAAGTAGGAAAGCCATCTTAGTCAATATGGTATTTCTTAAGTACCTGGCAAGGTAATCTACAGGGAGAAAATGCTCCAGAATGGCTGTTGAATAAAAGATTGACTTAGTCATATCCTGGACCCTGCCCTCATAAAGCACAAGATAAAATGTCATAAATCATGCTAATATGAACTAGATGGTAGGCAAGATTATTATTGAAGTCAAGCAAAGAACTGTGGTAGTTCAGAGGCACCAGAGAGTTCTTCCAGAGTGGTAATGGAAATTTGGTTAAGAAAGGCTTCTTTGGCTGGCGAGATGGCTCAGCAGTGTTAAAGGCACTTGCTGTGTAAGCCTGACAATTTGAGTTTGGTCCTACCTACATAAAGGCAGAAAGAGAGAAATGACTCCACAAAGTTGTTCTGTGGCCTCCATGTGTGCACCATAGCAAAACACAACACACATATCTTACACACACACACACACACACACACATACACACACACACACGTTAAATTTGAAAAAATAAAGGCTTCCTGGAGGAATTTCCTGTAAACTGAGTCAAAGAATAAATTTAGAAAAGAGAGATAATGAACCTAACACCATCGATGGATTCACAAACACTGATGATCAAAGTTAAAGCTGGTTGGAACCTTCAAATGAGGTTCCTTGGACTCTTTCTGTACTAGGTATTACCCCTTTAGATAAGGGACTTTGAAGGCTAGAGGGTCCTCAAAGATAAGCTGGGACAGTAGGCACACCTGGAGCCATGGGCTATGGCTGTATACCACAGGATGAGAACTATTTCAATAAATTAAATTAGCCTATACAATCATACTGGTATGTGCCTACTGAATAATGTTGGATATGGACATGAAATGGTCTTTTTCTCTTGTGATCTGTTGAATCCATGGGAGCCTCCCTAGAATGTAAGCTATAGAACTAGAAGTTGTCTATTCTATACTGCATAATTGGGGTCTACATCAGTACCTGGGGACTATAAGAGGCTTGGTAAATGTTCATTAAATGGACAGAGTGGAAGTCCCGAAGTTCATTATCATTCTCCTTGTTTCTTTGCACCCAGTCTCCCTGTCCAATCCATGCTCATAGCAATCTTCAACATGACCTAATGTGAGAACTGCATTCTGTCACTCTCTTGTTCAAAATACTTCTTTAGTTTAATTTATTTATTTACTTATGTGTGTATGCATGTGTGCCACGGCACACCCAGGAGGTCAGAGGACAACTTGAAGAAGTCGGTTCTCAATTTCCACCATGTGGATTCTGAAGATTGAACTCAAGTCACCAAGCTTTAGGTCAAAAGCCTTTACCCACTAAACTATCTGACTAACCACCCCTGTCCAAAATATTTTATGTCTCTTTTTGCCTAGAATGTCATTCTCATCATGGTGATTATCTCTCCCCTCCCTCCAATGAGGTTACTACTTTTCGAAGGTTGGGGTCAAATTTTACCCACTTCTGTATTTTCTTCTGCAGGATTATGATGGTGTTTGTCCTTACTCACTGACCGAGAGCTCTTCAGGGAGAAACTCTCGCCTTTTTCATTTCTTTAGCCTTAGTCCATAGATGTCCGACATACCATAGGTATTACGTAAATAAAGACTGAACAAAGGTAATAAAAAGTTTGGAGGAAAAAAATGAATAGTTTGAAGCTGGGGGGTATATACAGTTCAGTGGTACAGTACTTGCCTAACAAGCACATCACCATGCATTCAGTCTCCGGCACTAAGAAACAAAAGTGCACAAGTAGTAAAAGCTAAGATTGAACAGTTTCTCGGGTGAGATGTTGAAGAGACTTGGAAGACAGAAAAAGAATATGGGTATATTCGGCAGGCAGCGGGGGAGCCATCAGTCTTTCTCATACACCAGAAATTCATGCTCGTTTGCCTCCCACCTAACCATGCACCCCTCCATCTCTCAGCTCCAAGTTCCCCCAGTTGTTCACCTGGCCAGTTACCTACAATATACATGGTTTGCTGCCCTCTCAGCCAGACACACAGGGGCCTGTTTCCTTCTTTCCCCCTTCCCTGCCTGGGCTGGGAAGCAGGCCAGGGTTAGCAGAGACTGGCTGGCACAAGCTGGGTGGTGCCAGGGACAGCCTATACAGTGCCAGGTGGTGCCTTGGGTTCCAGGCTGAGCTGGTAACCCTGATAACCTTCTGCCTGCGAACACACCTACCCCTCACTCACCCCACCTCTACTTCCTAACCCCCACCTCCATCCAGGCTTTGGAAGGGGGCACAGGGCCAGACAGACCCGAGGGACTTTGGCTCCATCTCTACAAAAGGGCACTCTGAGTCAGCCTGCTCCCCTCAAGGTTTGCTCCTCCCCCACCCAGCTCCTATTTCCGATGCACGTAGAGCCCGTACACACCGTGTCCTGGGACACCCCAGCCAGCCGCATGGCTTCCCTGTGCCCCAGCCCCTGGCCTCCTCTGTTGATCCCGGCCCCTGCTGTGCAGCTGCTGCTGTTGCTGCTGCTAGTGCCTGCTCATCCCCAGAGCCTGTCCTGGATGCAGGGGGATCCCTCCATGGGAGAAAGTTCATCTGGGGAAGATGATCCACTGGGTGGGGTGGATCTGCCCAGTGAAGAGGATCCACCTGGAGAGATAGATCCACGTGGTGGAGAGGATCCACCTGTAGTTAATTCTAAACTCGAAGAGGAGGGCTCTCTGAAGTTAGAGGATCTACCCACTGTTGAGTCTCCTGAGGACAGTCAAGGTCCCCTTGGGGACAAAAAAGGTAAGTGGTCATGAGCCTCCAAACCTAGGCTCAGGTAGGTTCATACCTTCCTTCTCCATATCCCAGTGGTGGCAGAGAGCATACAGAAAGGAAGCTATACTCTAATGGGTAGCCCTTCTCCCCTAATAGGGGAAAGAAAAAAAAGGAAACAATAGTTGGAAGAGATGAGAAAGGGGGATTGAAGAGGAGAAAGAGCTGATGAACCTGCAGAGATGGAAAAAGAGGTGGAGAGCAGGGGGAAAAAGAATATGCGGGAAGGGAAAAGATTGTGTGTGTGTGTGTGTGTGTGTGTGTGTGTGTGTAGGGGGTCCAGAGGGAGACTATGACTATCATCAATTTGCAGTGAAGATGAAGAATAGGAAGAAGGAATCAACAGAGGAAATTTGGTTTGGGATGGGTGGAGGGTGAACAGGGTCTCCCTAGGTAGACCAGGTTGGCCTTGATCCATGATCCTGCTGCCTCTGCCTCAGAGTGCTGGGATTTCAGGTGTGTCCCACCATGCCTGGCTCCAAGCCAGAAACTTTCAGAAGGGAGCTGGAGACTAGGAAGGGCAGAGGGCTGAGTGGTAAGGTGGGGTGACTGAAGGAGAAAGGGCTCATCTACTGATGTGGGTCTGCCAACTGTGGCCTCCATCCACTAATCCAGACCCTGCAACACTGTTTGCACACTACAGTCTGTTAGGCAGTAGGTCTGTGGTTTGCTCTCCCAGCAGTGGATCTATGTGGTGGCAGTCAGTCCTCTATGCTTTGTACCCAGTCTGCTTCAGTCATCTCTGTTAGTGATATGCCCTTGTGAGACATTCACATTTGTGAGTCCTTGTCAGGGATGGAGGAAACTCATCTTCTGGCTACTGGAAAGAGACCAGGCTCTAAGACTGGGATTGTTCATTCTTATTTATGCAGAGGACAGCCATGGCCACAGTCATTGGAGCTACAGAGGTGAGATACCTGCCCCCTACACAGACCCCAATCAGAGAGCCTAGCCCTGCTGATCTGCCATTCCCAATACCAGTCACCTCTCCCTCTAGTCCCTACCCACATCCCTAATTTCTAGTTCTCAGCTCTGAAGCTCCTTGACTCCACCTCCTTCATTTTAACCGTTCCCTGCCCTCGTCATCAGACTTCTTGCAACATATTCTCTCACCCCAGACACTCCGCCCTGGCCCCAGGTGTCCCCAGCCTGCGCTGGCCGCTTTCAATCCCCGGTAGATATCCGGCCCGAGGCCACCGCGTTCTGCCGCACCCTGCCACCCCTGGAGCTGCTGGGCTATGAGCTCCAGCCTCTCCCGGAACTGAGCCTGAGCAACAATGGCCACACCGGTGAGGGGTCTGGAGCGGGGCCTCAGGGAAGCCACCTTGACTTTGTGGGGTGGGGTGGGGCGGGACCAATGGAGAAAAGGGGACAACCGGCCGCGGTGTTTGGGGGTTCCCCCGACGGATTTACCAGGTGGTTGGATGTCTCTCACCTGCTACTCCCCACGCAGTACAGCTGACTCTGCCGCAGGGACTGAAGATGGCTCTGGGACCCGGGCAGGAGTACCGGGCCTTGCAGTTGCATCTGCACTGGGGGACTTCAGACCACCCGGGCTCAGAGCACACAGTCGATGGCCACCGTTTCCCTGCTGAGGTGGGCATCAGGCAGTCCCAAGAGAAGCAAAAGAGGTGTGATCAGTTATGGCCTCAATCTGACCCTCTCATCCTCTGTAGATCCATGTAGTTCACCTTAGCACCGCCTTCTCAGGATTTCAGGAGGCCTTGGGGCGCCCAGGCGGCCTGGCTGTGTTGGCTGCTTTTCTGCAGGTACCAGACTTGACACCCACCTTCCCTGCCGGAAGTGCTTCTTGCTCCTAGTGATGCCATTTCAGCATGCTCAGGCAGGTCATTAGCTCATCAGTTCATTCATTGAACCAGTGAACCAAGCAGGGGACCACAAAAAGGACTCAGAAGCAGTAGTGCCTTTTCTTCAAGAAGCCCACAACCAGTACAGAAGGCTGACATGACAGACATAGGAACACCATAAACAGTGGTCACAGAGGATGTGAACTTGAAGCCTTGACTGGTAGAAAAGAAAGAGGACTATAACACATAGAGGGAACAGTATGCACAAGAATACTGCTCACTCTGAGATTGTCAGGTGGAAGCCACTGGGCCCAGGAGTCATTACTTTACTTCTGTGACCCACCATTTCTCCTTCATGGAATGTTGCATTTAGGGACCTCTTTGTGCCTGTAATGATCAAGGTTGTATACCCGTGGTGAGATACCCCCTAGACTCACTAATGTTACGTACAAAGTTCAGAGAGGTACCTTGTCAGGCCTACACCCCCAGAGTGAAATTCATGAATTATTAAAGTGAATGCAGAGGTGCTCACTTCAGCAGCACATATACTAAAATTGGAATGATATAAAGAAGATCAGCATAGCCCCTGAGCAAGGATGACACACAAATTCATGAAGAGTCCATATCACACACACAAAAAAGTGAATGCACAGGTAACAGAAGTCCAAAATGTTGTAGAGATTTTGCAGGGGACCGTGGAGGGTATGTGGCAGTCAGAATGAACAAACTAAAGAATAGCAAGGCCCAGGTCACAAAGCAGCTCTTCCTCCCTCTTCCTCCTCCTCTTCCTCCTTCTCCCTCCTCCTTTTCCTCCCCCTCCAGTCCACCAAGCTTCTTCATTTGCAAAACAAAAGTAATAGAATTTAATAAAATTTTATGTTGCCTTAGCATTCTCAGGGGTGAAGGATGGGGAAAGACTATGGGATCCCATGTTCAGGCCTCTAACAGTGGTCCTAGATAAAAATATCAATCTGTTTTGCATCATTGCCCCACCCCCACAGGAGGGCCCAGAAGAAAATGGTGCCTATGAACAGTTGCTGTCACATTTGGAAGAAATTACTGAGGAAGGTCAGTTTGCAACTTGCCTTTGGAGCCTAAGAGAGAATGGAAATATAGAAAGGGTTGAGGGTGAACTGGCTCTGAGCTTGGTAATAATTGTGAAACTGACCAGAAGCAAACAGGAATAGGCAAACTGCTGTCTACAGACTTGATGATTAAAAACCAAAACCAATCAGAAAACAAAATTAGACAAAAAGGTCAAATAGGGTGAAACAAAAAAGAAAAGTATTTAAAACTTAGTATTGAGTGTGAAAAGAAACTTTTAAGTTTTTAAATTTTATTTTTATTTTTTATGTGTGTAAGTGTTTTGCCTGCATGTATGTAAATGTGACCATGTTGTGCAATGCCCATGGAGACCAGAAGAGGGAGTCAGATCCCCTGGAACTGGATTTATGGACAGTCATTAGCTACCATATAGGTACTGGGAACCGAACCTGGGTCCTCTACAAGAACAGCCAGTGCTCTTAACTGCTAAGCCATCTCTCCAGCCCTCTAAACTTTTTTTGAGAACTATCATTCATAAATGTCAATTTTTTTTTTTTTGGTCTTTTTGAGACAGGGTCTCCCTGAAGCCCCAGCTGTCCTGGAACTCACTATGTAGACCAGGCTGGCCTTTGAACTCACAGAGATCCACCTGCCTCTGCCTCCTGAGTGCTGGGATTAAAGGCGTGCGCCATCACGCCCGGCCCAAATGTCAATTTTTAAAAATATTTTATTTATTATTTTTATTCTATGTGTATGAGTGTATTGCCTGCATGTATGTGAGTGCACCCGTGTTGTGCAATGCTGCAGAGGTCAGAAGAGGGCTTCGGATTTCCTGGAACTGGAGTTAAGGACGGTTCATAGCCGCCATGTGGGTACTGGGAATCAAACCCAGGTCCTCTGCAAGAGCAGTCAGTGCTCTTAACCACTGAGCCATCTCTCCAGCCCCAAATGTCAAATATTTTACATTTATAGATACTCTGGAGCAATTAGAGCAAGGCATGGTACCATAATATGCCTATAATCCCAGTACTTGAGAGGTTGGCTATATACTGAATTGGAAGCCAGCCTGGGCTACATGAGAACATGTCTCAAAAAAGGTTGAGAATATAGCTTAATGGCAGAGCTAGGTCTTAGCATGTATGAGGCCCTAGATTTAATTCCCAACACTGCAAAAACACTTTTGGTGGTGTTCTACTTAGGTTTGCATTGCTGTGATAAACTCCTGACCAAAAGCAACTTGGGGAGTAAAGGGTTTATTTTGCCTCACACTTCCAGGTAGCAGTCCATCACTGAGGGAAGTCAGGGCAGGAGCTCAAGGAAAAACTGAAGCAGAGATCATGGAGGAGCACTGTTTATTTCTTTGCTCCTCCTGGCTTGCTCAACTACTTTTTAAAAAATATTTTATGTGTTTGAGTGTATTGCCTGCATGTATGTGAGTGCACCCGTGTCGTGCAATGCCACGGCAGTTAGAAGAGGGCTTTGGATTCCCTTGGAACTGGAGTTAAGGACGGTTCATAGCTGCCATGTGGGTGCTGGGAATCAAACCTGGGTCCTCTGCAAGAGCAGTCAGTGCTCTTAACTGCTGAGCCATCTCTCCAGCCTTCAACTACTTTTCTTATATAGCCCAGGCCCACCTGCTTAGGGATGGTGCCACCCACAGTGGTCTGGACCCTCCTATATCAATTAGCAATCGAGAAAATGCCCCATAGACCTGCCCACAGTCAATCCGAGACAGGAAATTCCTCAACTGAAGGTCCCTCTCCCCAGATGATGCTAGTTTGTGTCAAGTTAACGAAAACTAACAAGCACAACTGGAAAGCTCCTTTCCAGTCTCTGGGTCATTTTAAACCTCACTTTACTAGACTTTTAGGTTTTTACTAAATTGGAAACTACAGAGCTTTTGGAGTTTTTGTGTCTGTTTTTGTAGTTACAAACATTAAATTATTTACAAGTTATTCTCTCTGTGTACGTGTGTGTGTGTGTGTGTGTGTGTGTGTGTGTGTGTGTTACTAGGAATAGAACATGAGGCCTTTACCACTGAGCTACAGCCCAGCCCCATTTTCTCCTTTTATGTCAATCTGACTCTAAATCAGTGGTCTGGCATGGTATAGGGGTGTACAAGGAAGAACACCAAAGGAGGATTTAAGAGCTCTTTCCTCAGGACTAGAGAGATGACTCAGCTGTGGAGAGCTGGCTCAGCAGTGTGAAACCTCCCCCAACTGCCCAGCACCCTTTACTTCCTTTTGGATTATGTCTTATGTGGAATTTTGAAAAGGAGCTATACATTCGAAGGAAATAGTGGAACTGTGCGTGTGCCTGGGAGCCCCCAGGGAAGGCAATCCAAATGAGACCTCAACACAGATCCTCTCACAGGCTCAAAGACTGAGATCCCAGGTCTGGATGTATCTGCACTGTTACCTTCCGACCTCAGCCGTTACTACCGATATGAAGGGTCTCTAACCACACCACCCTGCAGCCAGGGGGTCATCTGGACTGTGTTTAACCAGACAGTGAAACTGAGTGCTAAACAGGTAAGGGTGGGGTGTCATGTTGATACAGGGTCTTGGGGAATGGGGATTGTGGGAAGCAATAATAACAGGTCAAGGGGCCATAAGGTGGATGGGTGGAGATTGAGGGCTAGAGACTCTTGTTTCTTTTTATACCTTGAACCCAATTGTACTGTCTATTGACTTCCCTAGCTCCACACTCTCTCTGTTTCCCTGTGGGGACCATATGATTCTCGGCTACAGATGAATTTCCGAGCCACACAACCTTTGAATGGGCGAATGGTTGAGGCCTCCTTCCCTGCTGGAGTGGACAGCAGCCCTGAACCAGGTGCACGGTTGGGGGATAGCCTGTATTGCCATATCCCCAGCCATGGGTCCCTCCTCTTCTGTGTCTTCATTTGTGCGAGAGTCTGTCATGGGTACTCATGGGCCCTAACTTTAATGCCTCCTTTTTCTCTTCAGTCCACATGAATTCCTGCTTTGCTGCTGGTGAGTCTGGTTCCTCTTGTTCCTCATGCTGATGGACACCCTTTGGTATCATTCAGCCCCAGAAGCTAGTCAAGACTCTCTCCTTTCTTTCTGTGCAGAACAGATCCCCTCCCCAAACCAGTATGAGAGTCAGATCATGGTAGGGAATTCCACCCAACCTTGAACCTCTGGCTTAGTTGATCAGAATGAAGCTCCAGAAATCTTCTAAAATGCCCTTCTCCCAACATGCCTTTTACCTTTTTAGGAAGGAAAATAGTGCTTATCTGACCCCTTCTTAGCTATCTACTCCCATTCACCATCTGGCCTGTTCTGGAGACTGAAGCCTGGGGTTTGCCTGAACACTCAGAGCAAGGTTCAGACATGCAATGAAGTCAGCTTGGAGGGGAACCCTGTGGACCTGTGGCACTTGCTGAGGCAGCCCATCTCTCCCTCCCAGGTGACATCCTAGCACTGGTTTTTGGCCTTCTCTTTGCTGTCACCAGCATCGCTTTCCTTGTGCAACTTTGGAAGCAGCACAGGTATTTATGATCTTCCCTCAGCACAGGCCCCCTCTCCCTTTGTGCAGTCCAGAACGCTAGGACTCATGCAAATGAGCTCATCCAGGACCAGTTTTCTGATTCTGGTTTCTTGTTGTATAGACACAGAAGTGAGATCAAAGGTGGTGTTAGCTACAGCCCAGCAGAGATGGCAGAAACTGGAGCATAGGACAGAGACATCAACTAGAGGAATCTAGACACCTTTTCCTGTCCTGCCGCTTATACAGTCTCTTTTTAACGACCATGGAACTTTTCCATATTTTAAAACTTTCTTTTCCTTAAATTACTGCAATGAGGTCTTACAGTAAAAAAGCAAGGTTGGATTCAATTATTGATGGTACATGCAGTCAAATGCTCTACACTGAGCTATACCCATACTATGTATCCCAGGAAGGCCTTGAACTTTGGGGGGGTTGGTATTAGGGTTTGAACCCAAGACTTTGCACATACTAGGCCAGTGCACTGCCACAGACAGAACTAAACCTCCAGCCCCTGGCCTTGAACTCTCAATCTTCCTGCCTCAGCCTCCTGAGTACTATGATTGCAGGCAGGGACCACCATGCCTGGCTCCCTCAAATTATTTTTAAAATAAATATTTCTAATAAAACATGTGTAAGTTGTTTTTGTTCCTTGAATCAAAAAGAATGGTGTATTAATTTCCTGTTACTGCTGTAACAAACCACCATAAGCTCAGCAGTAATACTCCTACAGTCCCAGAGGCTAGATGTTCATGAATTCTGTGTGCTAACATCCAGGTGTCAGTGAGGCTGTACCCTTTCAGTCTTTCATAGGGTGGAATGTTTAATTTTTTAGATCCAGATGCTAACTACATTCCTTGCTCAAGGCCTCTTCATATTACCCCAATAGCTTGCATCCATTGTCACATGATCTACTTGACACCCCCTACCCCTGCCCAACACACTATTCTTTTTTCCTTTTCTGAGACAGAGTCTTACTATGTAGTCTAGACTGAAATCAAGACTCACAATCCTTCTGTCTCAGCCTCCTGAGTGCTGAGATTCCAGCCTGTACCACCATGCCTGGCTCTTTTATTTATTAGTTTTATTTTATTTTATGTATATGAGTGTATTGCCTGCCTGCATGCAAGTGCACTCATGTTGCACAATGCCCAAGGAGATCAGAAGACGGTGTTGGATTCCCTGGAACTGGAGTTATGGAGGTTTTTAGTCATTATGTGGGTGCTAGGAATCAAACCTGGGTCCTCTGCAAGAGCAGCCAGTGCTCTTAACTGCTGAGCCATCTCTCCAGTCGCTCTTTGCTCCCTTTTGTGAAGGCTTTGTGATTATATTGGTCCTGCCTAGTTAACCTAAGATAGCTCCCCATCTCAGATCATTTGCTCAGTGACATAGTCCCTCCTTCTGAGTGAGGTAACATTTCCCAGAATGAGAATCTTTGGGGGAGGGCACACAGTAGTTTGTGTCAGGAGGTGTGTGGGCTATAACCGCCAGGCTTAAATTCACATTGAAGCTCTCGACCTTTAACCCTCATGGAGCAAAGTCTGTCTCTTCCTTAGAATGCCTTAGCCAGTACGTTTTGGAACAGTTGAACCATGGATGGCAGCTCTGCTTTGCAGGGAGTAAGGGCCAGGACCTTGCCCAAGGTTCACAGAGCCTGCTCACTGAACCCAGCACCCACCCCACAGCTCCCATTGAAAATGAGATGCAGAGATGGGACTCAGGCCCTGCTCATTCATGGATCCTTCCAGCTCCACTGCCAACCAAAGAAAGGTTTAAAGGGCCCTGGCATGCCAGTAACATCAGCTTTATTGGGTTGAGGTGGCAACTATATAGCCTGGTAGGCAGCAGGGCCAACCCTTACAAGTTGTTGAGTTCCAGCAGGGTCTGGTCCAAGGTCTGGTGAATCTCCACGTTCTCCTCCTTGGCGCTAGCCAAAGTCTCTGTGAGGGGAAGCAGCAGGTGAGGATGGTGGGGAAACAGGAGAAAGGAAGATGAGGGAGGGAGACATGGACTGGAGGAGGCGACACAGACACAGACACAAAACCTATTAGGAGACACAAACACACACAGGCCTTCATGGACCTTAGGCCTATGGCAGGGGCAAATGGGTGGACTGAGCAGACACAGATGCCTTGGGGTCATGCGGATGGATCGGGAAGTCTGTGTCGTACACTGGTTACCCTCCTTTCGAAGGCTTAGGAAAGTTCGAAACAGAAGGAAAGACAAAGGTTTTTGTCAGGAAAAGGAGGAACAGACAGACAGACTAGGGGCAGAAAACAGACCTGCAGCCGCTGTGAAAGCCCCTCTTGCAGACATCCAATACTTTTCCGACCATCATTCCAGACCTTTTCTGACCTTCAGCCTTCTCCCCTGTGCCTCACCACCCGATTTCCCTTCTAGTAATTCTATCAGATCCTAGGACTAAGTCTCCAAGGTCAGTGACAGGCTGCGGTGGTGGTGGTGGGGTGCTTGATGGGCTCAAATATGTCCACATGCATTGACGATCAGAAAGTGGCAGACTGGGAGTTCCATGCAGAGGAGATCTGTGTGGGCCACTGTGCTTTGTGGGAGGGCTTAGTGCAGTGGAGTAAGTATCACAAGATTGAGGGTATCAGTGAGTGAACCAGTGCTTTGACAGTGATGGGGTCTGGTAGGAGGGGTAGGAAAACAGCATAGAGACCAAAGTTCAGAGTTTATTAAGCAGCAGAGGGGTGGTGGATAGGTAGAAGGATAAAGCCAGAGTGGGTGGTGGGAGTGATGGACGTGCTCCCTAGGTTGTGCCCAACCTGGCTATGCAATGTTGCCAATTTGTGCTCCTCCTGCCTGCCCCTTCCCCACAGAGAGAATGGAAAGAGAGGAGAGATAGGGGCCTGCAAGGCCACACTTCTGTGGGCTCAGAGGGAGGTGATGTCGTTGAGTGCGTTGTCTAGCTCCTCACTGATGGCCTTGTACTTCATCTTCTGTGCATAGACTTCATCTGAGGAGTCCGAGGAGGGGGACCGGGTGGGAGTGTGGGGAGAGGGAATGGAGAAAGGGAAGAGAAAAGGAAGAGAAAGAATGATGGAAAGAAAAATAGTATCAGAGAGATGGACAGAAAGAATGAGGCCAGAGAACAGGCCAGATGGCAGTTAAGTCTTCCTCCTCCCCTTTCTCTACCCCTATCTCCCTTGTCCTTCTCTGCACCCCAACTTCCCACCCTCCCCTGAAGCATCTATCTCCCAGGAACCAGCGGGCAGTGCTCTGAGCAGGCAGGGGCGAGTGCTTAAGAGGGAAAGGAAGGGTGCAGACCAGAAAGGTCTAAGTCCTAAAGTTGGAGATAAAATTCCTGCTTGTCTGAGAAGATCAGAAGCAAGAGGCATGGAAATGAATGGAAATGAAGGGTTATCCGAATCAAAAGGAAAAGCAACCTTAGGTCCAACAACATTGTTGATAATAGAAATAACCACAGACTAGCAAATATCTAGATGTTTGTTTGTGCCAAGTGTAGCTTAAAGAAGTACCTTCCATTAACAGTATCTTGTAAATCCTGATATTTAATCAAATAGTGTCTGGGGATATAACTCAGTGGCAGAGCACCTGCCTAGCATATGTGAGGCATCGGTTCAATCCCCAGCACTGCGGGAGGGATGGGAGGTGTCTGTGTAATATGATTCTCTTGTGGTGCCCTTGGAGATAGCATTTGTTAGATTAGTGCTAGGCACTAATGGGCCGCAGACCAGTAGCATCAGCATCGGGGAGCTGGTTGCCTATGCCTGTAATCTCAGCACTCTGTGCAGAGCCAGGATGATCAGCCCAAGTTTGAAGCCAGTCTACTCTACAGAGTAAGAACCTGTCTCAAAGATATATTAATTAATTTACTAGTCCAAAGTCAGCAGTCACTTGGAGACAGGATCCAGAATCTATAGATTTTTAAAAATCGGCCTGTCATGTACTCTGCCACTTCAGCCCTCAGGAATCTTCGTGTGTGTGTGTGTGTGTGTGTGTGTGTGTGTGTGTGTGTGTGTGTGCGCGAGTGCACCCGCAAATCGGCCTGTCATGTACTCTGCCACTTCAGCCCTCAGGAATCTTCGTGTGTGTGTGTGTGTGTGTGTGTGTGTGTGTGTGTGTGTGTGTGTGTGTGTGAGCGAGTGCACCCGCCCTGGCATGTGTGTAGAGGTCAGATGACAACTTTGGATGTTGGTCTTTGGTTCTCACTTTTCACCTTGTTTGAGACAGGGTCTTATCACCAGTTCATACCAGGCTGGTTGCCTCAAGGGCTTCCCATTCTCTGGTTTCCACCTTCCATCTCACCATAGGAGCACTGGATCACAGACACACACTGTGTCTAGCTTTTTCGTGGGTTCTGGGGATCCAAACTCATGTTCTCACATTTGTATACAAGTGCTTTACCCATAGGGCCATTTCCCTGGCCCAAGAATCTGTTTTGGAGGCCAGAAGGAGTCAGATCCCCTTCAACCAGAGCTACAGATGGTTGTTAGCCACCATGCAGGTGCTGGGAACTGAACCCAGGTCCTCTGCAAGAGCAGCCAGTGCTCTTAACCTCTGGGCCATCTCTTCAGCCCCCCAAGAGTCTGTTTTTCACTCTAGGTGATCCTAATTCCTTCTTAAGTTGAACAAGCACTGGAGTGGCCTGCCACAATTCCTTGAATTGTGGACATAGCCCACCAGAATCTGTGGAGTCCTGGATGGTTCACCCTAGCTTAGCAAGTACAATGGGACAAGGGACAGGCTGACTGTGATGGGTGTGAGGGAGCATTTCTTTTACCTTCAAGGTCATCGATGGTTTTCTCCAACTTTGCCACAGACCTTTCGGCAAACTCTGCTCGGGTCTCAGCCTGGGAATAATGAAAGGATGGGGACATGGCAAAGAATAAGGTCCTCCCAGAGGTCACCCTTTCCTCCCCTCCTCCCCAGTTCCCTGCCACAGGCAATCTCTAGCTGGATGGAAGAGAGTGCTCACCTCTTTCAGCTTCTCCTCCAGAAGTTTGATCTCCTCTTCATATTTGTCCTCTTTGGTAGAATACTTTAAGGGACATACACACACCATCAGTAAATCATCTCTTTGATTCCGAATCTTTCATTGAGCCCCTCAGGGTCCTGCTGACTTTGCCTTCATTGAGCACCCATCCTACCTACCTGAAGCCTCCCCTCCTCCCTGTAGGACCCCATCCTCACTGCCCCTCTGCCCCCTCTACCTTGTCAGCTTGCGCTTCCAGGGATTTCAAGTTGTTGGTAACAATTTTCAGCTCTTCCTCTAGGTCCCCACATTTACTGCATGGGTGTGTGGCAGGTGGGATGTGAGGGCACAGTGAGGTGAGACAGTGGGTGTGGCACGGGGGGGGGAGAAGAGAAGAGAGAGCCAAGTGGTGAGAGTGACAGCAGGCAGAGTTTGGAGGCCCCAGCACCACCCCACCCCCCAGATGCAGGAGAAAGACAGCAGCCTGAGATGCTGAGCCAGGAGAAGGCCATGTAAGACAACACCATTGCCTAGAAAGATCCAGAGAGGTTACTACCTCCTCCTCTGAGGCCATCAGCGACTTGAGGGCCTGGTCCATGGTTCGAAGTTCCTCCTCCAGCTGCCTGGCTCGGCTGAGGGCAGCAGGCATGGGTCAGAGGATAAGACCTGTTCTTGTGGCCCCAGGCGTGGGAAACTGCCTGCCCACTGAGCATAATGCCCTACAGCCACTGGCTCAGACCAAGTTCTGCTGTTCCCTTCCCTCCCCCAGGGCATCCTCACCTCTCAGCCACCTCAGCTCTCTCTTCTGAGCGCTCCAGCTCTCCTTCCAGGATCACCAGCTTCCTGGCCACCTGAGGGGAAGTGGAAGAGGGAAGAAGGTCAACGGTGACCGACTGCGCCCTTGGGGGTTATGGGTGGGAAGGAAGTGGGGCAAGGTTGTTACCTCCTCATATTTGCGGTCTGAGTCCTCAGCGATGTGCTTGGCCTCCTTCAGCTGCATCTCCTGTAGCTCCATCTTTTCCTCATCCTTCATGGCCCGGTTTTCAATGACCTTCATTCCTCTGAGAAGCAAGGAGAGAAGTGCGTGTAGGGTCTGCACCAGCTGAGAAAGCCTGCCTCCCTGAGCAGTTCCTGATGTGCCTCCCTCCAGGGCCCCCAGCCCACCTCT
Organism: Nannospalax galili; assembly: GCF_000622305.1. Classification (NCBI taxonomy): domain Eukaryota; kingdom Metazoa; phylum Chordata; class Mammalia; order Rodentia; family Spalacidae; genus Nannospalax; species Nannospalax galili. The sequence continues at coordinate 304,983 of NW_008346082.1, read as the reverse complement.
CGCTCTCATCAGCTGCCTTCTCAGCCTCCTCTAGCTTTTGCAGGGCTGTAGCCAGGCGCTCCTGGGCCCGATCCAACTCCTCCTCTACTAGCTGAATGCGGCGGTTCAGGGAAGCCACATCTGCCTCAGCCTGTGGGTTAGAGGGCAGAGGTCAAAAGGGTTTGTCTGCCTTAGATAAGTTATTGCCAAGCTCCAGAGGATGACAGTAAGAATCTTCTCCTGAATCTTGGGCTTCCGGGCTTTTGGGTGTCCAGCTTGTCTTCCTCCCATCGAAACCATCTTGTCCAGACTCTGGATTCCAGCTGAAAACTTGCATTTGCCACTAGCTCCACTCCCCTGCAGTAGGGCCTCTTCTGCCCCTGTGCATGGTTAGTACCCAGATAGTCAGTTCCTTAACTCTTGAGAACCCTCCAAATACCAAAACCAAATCTGAGGCAGCCCTGATTCCTACATGGCAGAGCCTGGCTCAGGTAAGAGGGTAGGGAAAAATCAAGACAGTCAGACTGCCGCCTCTAAAAGCAGCTGATGACAGATTCAAAAGTCTGCCAGGCAGACTCCCATCGAGGGACTTAAGAGGGGAGCCAGGCTAAAAGGGGCATTCGTGGCAATATCAAGTGGGGAGGAAGTACAAGTGACAGCTCCTCAGACTCTGGTCTTTAATATGGAAGCAAAACCGTAGAGGTTTTGGAGAAGATCCCTAAAAACTGAGGATACCCTGAGAAGAGAGAGGCAGGTGGAGCAAGACGGGCTCCCACAAAGGAAGGTGATAGCAGTAATGTGGTTTTAAGAGCACTGGCTCTGAGTCATCTTTGAGCCATGGCTCAGCCACTCGACGCTTGTTATGTGACCTTGAGCAATGAATTCAGCCTCCCTAAGCCTCAGTTTCCTCCTTCATGAATCAGACTTAAGAATCACAGCTCCTCCTTAGGACTCTTCTGAGATAATGCACTATTAATCAACAGCACCATGAAGGAGGTACAGAAAACTAAATGTTTTCTAACTCCCTGCTAGATTTAGTGAACTGAGATCTCCAGGGAGGGGGCTTGGGAATCTTACATCTTTTTTGTTTTTTTAGTTCCCAATTGATTCTAATGATAAGCCACTTTTGAGAAACAGTGAAGTAACATAGACAAAACATTTTGAATACATTGCCTGTATAGATTACGTCCTTTATAAATGTTAGATAACCCTATCTCTTTCTCCAAGACAAAATCAGTGAAACCCCTATAGAAATTTAAGATCAGAAAGGAGAAAGGACCAGTATAGGAGAAGGAGTGGAGGGAGGAGCCGGGTGGCAGGCAGCACTGGGCAGAGGGTATAGAAGGCAGGCCCTGGTAGCACTGCAGGACAGGAGAAACACATCACCATATATAGAAAGTGGATTATAGCTTGTCCTCCAGGTGCTAAAGGCACCTGGAGCTTGGCCACCTAGAAAAACAAGAGCCCATCATGGGCACAGGGCCCAGTGACTCAGTGTGGAAACATTCTGGACACAGCACTGGTGTTGGTAAGAATGACTCTGGGGGACATTAGGGGGACTGCTCTAGAGAGATGACAATGGACTGGAAAAACTCTTCTTGGTGGTAGGATGCCAACAAATGACTGCAAAGTTTGGAAAGTCCTGGGGTCCTCAACTGTCTGACATCTGCCATTTCTGTTCTTCTGAGCTATAGATGCTGGCTGCCCTCCAACAAATGGACAGACAGCACTGTCCCCACTGGACAAATGGAAAACAAGAGAGAAGGGAGAAACTGAGGCACAGTGTAAATTAACTGCTGTGTTCAAGGTCACACTATAAAATTGGGCTGCATTTCCTATCTATTGCTGGCCCTGTGCCCCAACTGTCTCCCTGCCCCCCATTTACCCCTCCATCCAGCTCCTTGGGTTTCCAGTCCTGCCTCCAGCTGTACTGAGCCTTGGTTATTTATAGAGTATCAGATGCCCAGGGCCGACTTTGCTAGCAGCTGCAGGTCAGTTCCCTCCCAAGTAGAGCTGGTGGACAACCAAAACTAAGGGCTGGAGGTCAAAGAAGCCCAACCCTGGGGGGCGGGTGGTGGTGGTGGTGGCGGTGGCTGGGAAATGGAGAATGGGTAACACAAACAGGAACACCAGCTCAGATATTCAGATCATGCCTTGTGCTAATCACCCCCCAGACCCTACCTATAGGCACATCTTAAATTTAAAATGAGAAACTGAGGCAAGAAGTAGTCAAAGTGCCACATCTAAAGTCATACAATCATTCTCCTGTCTTAAGGCAGGAGTTGGGAAGTCAGGTTGGGGGTTGGAGGGTGGGCAGAGACCTCAGGACAAGCACAGCCTGCCAAGGTGGCTGCTCTGGTAATTGTGACCCTCTCCCTCTGCCCTATGGCCTGGCATGGACTCGAGGTTGACAGCTTAATGAGGGTAAATGAGGAGCCTTTAGAACCTGAGCTGGGGTTCCAGGGCACAGCAGGGCTGCTGGTGCCAGA
>NW_008346082.1:283304-302492 GCF_000622305.1 Nannospalax galili | reverse complement strand
CTTTTTGGTCTTTTTGAGACAAGGTCTCCCTGTAGCCCCAGCTGTCCTGGAACTCACTATGTAGACCAGGCTGGCCTTGAACTCACAGAGATCCTCCTGCCTCTGCCTCCCTTTGGAATGTAACTCAAGTCAGGGCCCCATCTTTGGAACCCTCTCCCTCTCCTGCCCATTAGCACCTCACACTCAACCCCAAACCTTATACATATCCTAAATGTAGTAACAGTCTCCTCTCCATTTTCAGAGCAAGGATTAAGTGAGGTGGATGGTAAATTTCATCTCCCATCCCCAGGGTGACTCACTACTTGATCGCTGTATATTCTAAGAGCTGGCACCAAATGGAATTACAAGGCTAAGTCCTAGGGGGAAGTCGTAGGTGGTTTTGATTTACCCACTGTCTTGGATTACTTGTGTAAGCTTGCCCTAGCTGGCATTACAAAGAGGAAACCATGTATGTCCTGGTACTAGAGAGCCCTAGCTAGGTCCCCATCTCTCCTAATCTCCAAGCTTAGGGCTCCTCTCCAGTGCCTTAGCTCCTCTAAAGTCCTCTAAATTCACACTCACATCAGTGGCCTTCTTCTCAGCCTGCTCCAGTTTCTCCTGGGCATCCTTCACAGACTCAGAATACTTTTCCACCTCATCCTCTGTCCCCTTCAGCTTCTTCTGGAGGGCCTGTTGCTCTTCCTCCAGCTGTGGAAGAGGGGACAGGGTTAGCCAGGTCTGGGTGTCCAGAGGAAAGGAGGAAGGGCTTGGGGTGGGGGGGGGTGTTACTAGGAGATTGTTAGGGAAGAGTACGGATAAAAGGAAGGACAATCCAGTAAGGAGTGTTGGGGGACCCTGGGAGAAGAGAGTATCAAGTCCCAAGGGACAGGACTCAGTGCTGCTTTGCAAGGGCAGGAGAGGTAACTGGGGACTCTCAGGCTATAGTGGGTGGGGTTTTGAAAGCTCTAGCTAGGGCAGGAGAGGGTCCGGTGAAGGCCCAGCTCCCACATTGGTGGGAAAGCCTGGGAGAGCAGGCCCAAGGCTGGGGTTGGGAAGGCGACACTGGGCCCCACCTGCTTGCAGCGGTCCTCAGCTTGCTTCTTGTCGGCTTCGGCCTGTTCGGCGCGGTCGATGGCATTCTCCTTGTCCAACTTCAGCATCTGCATCTTCTTCTTGATGGCGTCCATGGCTGCGGTGGGGGGTGGGCCGGTCGGCGGTCGGTGAGGACTCGGTGGACTGGGCTGGCTGTGAGCACTGGACTCACGGAGGACACGTCAGGAGGACCAACGAGGACTGGGATGTCCCAGCCCTGCGGGCGCCTAAAAGGCGGGGAGGGGCCGGGCGGAGCCGGGGACCAGGACCCTCCCCCACCGCGGCCGAAACCTTGTAGGGGCAGAAGCACTGCAGGGCCGGGGGGGCGCGGCCGCCCTGTGCGCCCACCCCCTCGGGTCCGCCCCCTCGGGTCCCGCCCCTGCCTCTCCGCCTCCCAGGCAAGCCGTCGGAAGGGAAACCAGCCCACTGTGAACTGTAGAAACCTTGGGCTGCGGAGGGGACCGGACTCGGGCCGGGGGCTCTGCGCTTCCTCTGAGTGACAGCCGGGGCCCAGTGGCAGCTGTGGCTGGGGCCCCCGGGGCTATTTCAGGGCGTGAGCTCACGGCAGCTGCCCTGGCCCAGGGACCCGCGTGCCCCCCCTCAGCTAGCAGCAGCCGCTGCCCTTAATTTAGAAGTTTCCTCTAAATCCCTCCAGATTAAATGTCTCTTGGGAGGGCAGATCTTCTGCGGGCCTCGAGTGCCTCAGTTTACCCTGGGTTTCAGACTCCAGGTTTGCCCTACCGACATGGAAGTGCTAGTGGAGCCTCATCTTGTGCTTGGGGAAACTGAGGCAGGAAGCCTGCTGTCCCGGAGGGAGGGCCTGGTCTTTACCACCCCGGCGTCCCCTCCCAGCCCCGGGCCCTGGAGCCAGTCCTCAGCAGGCGGCCTCCTGCCCCGCCCCCCACGTGCCCCGCATACTTTCCACGCGGCTGCGGCGGGCCTGGCCAGGACCCGCTCCCCACCCCCCCCACTCCCACCCAGGACGCGGCGCTCCCGCCCCTTGGGCGCTGTCTGCTCCTTTCTCGCCCCTCGCTCTCTCCCCCGCGCCCGCCCTTCTCCTCCCCTTCTCCCAGGAGAGCGGATTCAGCTCTCTTCCCCAGTGAGCCAACTTTACTCCGAAATTTCTTTTCTGCCCTTTTTTGGGATGTTTCCCTGTGGGGAGGCGGGGCCCGGACGCCGGGGAGACTTAGGGAGAATTACGCAGCCATCCGGGAGGCGGGCGGTGAGAGGTCCCCTCCGCCTGAGGCCTCAGAAACCGCTGGGAGCAGGGAGCTGGGATCGGGAAGCGGGGTGCAGGGGCGGGGGAGGAAGTGCAGAGGCGCCCGGGAGGAGGGAGCTCACCGAGGGAGCCTGGGAGCCGCTCGCTTCGGCTTGGCGCGGAGGGGCGGGGGGCCTGGGACTTCCTGGCGGGCTGGGGACCGTGGGAATCCTAGGCAGAGGGCCAGCCCGTGGGGAGGGGGCACGAAATGAATTCGGATCTGCTTTGCTGCCTGCTTACTAGACTCGGAACACACCTGACCTGAATGTTGACTCCAACCCACCGCTGTGTGTTCCCCAAACTCGAAAGACAAAGGCGTCTCAAGACATCTAATATGCCTATGCCAGACCCATGCCGTCTCCTTGCTACGATTAGATTCCTCCTTGAAGTCCAATGGGACTCCGAGTGTGCCTTGCAGCACACCCCCTTGTTTCTCAGTCTGTTGTGGCCTGGCACCTGGTTCCCCAACTCCTTCAAAGACTTTTTTTTTGTCTTTTTGAGACAGGGTCTCCCGGTAGCTCCAGCTGGCCTGGAACTTACTATGTAGACCAGGCTGGCCTCTGCCTCACAAGTGCTGAGATTAAAGGCGTTTGCCACCATGTCCGGCTTCAAAGACTTTTTTTTAAGTTAATGGAATAGATCTGAAATTCTCCAGTGCCTCCCTAATCCTTTTGTGCACTCAAGATATAAAAAAATAATAAAAAAAAATCCACATTTCTTAATATGGTGTAGCTCTCTCTCCCTTTGTTTGGGCCCCTGCCTACCTACCTCTCTATCCTCTTCCCCACCTTACTCCCCATACTCAGACTTTGCTTCATCTTACGTTCATACTGACCTATGTACAGGAGCTGGAAATAGCCCTACCTTTCTTAATAGTGTCCTCATTTTATGCATTCTGTTCCCTCTCCCTAAAATGCCCTTCCCCTAAGTTGACTCCTAGTGGCCTTTAAGCTCAGATCAAATGTCAGCTCTTCTGGGAAGACTTCCCTGGACTCTTCCCCTCCTGGCCCCTTCTACCTAATAGATGCTGGTCTGGTTCCTGGTGTAAGCTTTGGTTCTTATCCTAGTCCTATGCCACAGATTCATTTTCCATTCTGAATCCTTAGTGCTATCACGGTACCAGGTGTACAGTAGTACTTGCTAAACAGGCTCTGGGCACACAAATTAATATGATGAGGACATGGAGGAACCCTTGTTCTTGGTGGTGTGCTTCCCAACTTTTTTCAGTGTTAGAATGCCTTCCTTATTCTCCTAGAAACTACTGACGATCCCAAACAGTTTTTGTTGAGGTAGATTATATCATACATCGATACTTGCCATTTCAAGGTGGGAACTGAGAAAATGCAAAAATATTTTTTCATTTGTTAAACATAACAAAAGTAAAAGCTAAGGATGTATCTTAGTTGGCCGTGTGCTTGACTAACATGCACTAAGATGTAGATTTGATTCAAGGCACCACATAAATGGATGGGGTGATACATACCTGTAATCCCAGCACTAAGGAGGTAGAGGCAGGAGGATCAGAAATTCCAGGTCATCTTTGGCTATATATCCAGTTCAAGGCCAGCCTGAACTACATGAGATCTTGTTTCAATTAATAACCAAAAAAAAAAAAAGCAAATAAACCTATTGTGCAATGACCACCTTAATATAAATTTTTAAAATATTTTATTTATTGTTTTTATTTTATGTGTATGTGTGTATTGCCTGCATGTATGTGAGTGTACCCGTGTCGTGCAATGCCATGGAGGTCAGAAGAGGGCGTCAGATTCCCCTGGAACTGGAGTTAAGGACAGTTCATAGCCGCCATGTGGGTGCTGGGAATAGAACCCGGGTCCTCTGCAAGAGCAGTCAGTGCTCTTAACCACTGAGCCACCTCTCCAGCCCCTAAATAATGTTTTAAATAAAAAAGAAATATACCCAACTTCCTCAAATTACTGAAGCATAACAGTCATTTCTGTTAATCTTTTTTCTTGGGGGGGGGCGGGATTATCTCAGGGTTTCAAGCTACCTTTAAACTGCTGTGTAGCTGAGGATGTCCTTGAACTCCTTACCTTACCTTTCTGGGTAATTGTTTACTTATACATAATTTTGTTATGTACGCTTTCATGCCAGTTCATCAAACACATTACTGAAAAGACTTGACTAGGTGTGGTGGCACATGGCTATAATCCTAGCACTTGGAAGGTGGAGGTAGGAATCAGGAGTTCAAGGAGAATCTCAATAACATAATGAATGTAAGGCCAGGCTGGGCCACATGAGAGCCTGTCTCAAACAAGAACAGAGAAAAAGATGGAGGGAGGAGGATGAGGACGAGGAGGAAGAGGAAAGAAAGTAAGAAGGAAGGAAGGAAGGAAAAGAAAAACCAAAACCAAGAATGTTTTTGCTTAAGAATTAATATTCAGGAACTGGAGAGATGATTCAATGGTTAAGATCGCTTGCAGCTCTTTCAGAGGACCTACGTAGGTTTGGTTCCCAGCACCAATATCAGGTAGCTCACAGCCTATATCTCTGGTTCCAGGGGAACTCCCTGAGGAATCTTCCCAACTCCCAGCCTCTTAAAAAAAAAGCAAAAAAACAAAAGCCAGGCTGGAGAGATGGCTCAGTGGTCAAGAGCATTGGCTGCTCTTGCAGAGGACCTGGGTTCAGTTCCCAGCAACCACATGCTGCCTAATAATCTTCCTAACTCCGGTTCCAGGGGACCCAATGCCCTCTTCTGACTTCCTCTGGCATTGCACATGGGTGCACTTATATACTCATACACACAAAATTTAAAAAATTTTTGTAAAGAACTAGAGAGATGGCTTAGCAGGTAGGAATGCTTGGTGAGCAAGCATGAGGTTCTGAGCTCAAATCCCAGCACCCACATAAAAAGTTGGGTGTGACCATATGCCTGTAACCTCAGCACTGTGGTATGTGGAGACAGGAAGATTGCTGGGGCTTGCTATCCACCAGCATAGCTCCAGGCTCAGTGAGAGACTTAGTCTCAAGGGAATTAGGCAGACAGTGACAGACACCTGTCCTTCTCTGGCCTCCACATTTGTGTACACATATGCATGTATACTACATACATATATGATATTCACACACATAAATATACACACATATACTCATACTAAAAATTAAGATTCAGTAAAATTGGGGCTGGAGAGATGGCTCAGCAGTTAAGAACACTGGTTCTTGCAGAAGACCCGGGTTTGAATCCTAGCGGCCACATGGCAGCTAACAACTGTCTGTAACTCCAGTTCCAGGGGATCCGACAGCCTCTTCTGACCTCCATGGGCACTGCATGACATGGGTGCAGTTACCTACATGCAGGCAATACATGCATACACATATAAAAATAAATACAATTAAAATTTTTTTAAAGATTCAGTAAAATTAATCATTTTTACTATTTATTCAAGAGCACTTTTTTCCCTTTTTTGAGACAAGGTTTTCATGTAGCCTAAACTGGCCTTGAACTCTTGATCTTCCCTCCTCTACCTCTCTCATGCTGGGATTACAGGGAAGTGCCACAATGCCTAGGATATTCCAGAACCTTCTTTTTTTAAAAAAATATTTTATTATTTTTATTTTATGTATGAGTATATTGCCTGCATGTAGGTAAGTGCACCCGTGTCGTGCAATGCCTGTGGAGGACAGAAGAGATCATAGGATCCCTTGGAACTGGAGTTACAGTTGTTAGCTGCCATGTGGGTGCTGGGATTCGAACTCGGGTCTTCTGCAAGAACAGTGTTCTTAACCGCTGAGTAATCTCTCCAGCCCCTTGAGAACCTTCCTAAATGAAGCTGGAATTTATTTCTTATATTAGTAACAGTGAACACAATGGCTATTAGTACAATTTGGGGCTGCTGCTTTGATTTATGCCAAGATGGTTTTAGTCACCAATATTTTTGCACTGTGTAAATGCTGATGTGAAAAAGGAAATCAACAATTATAACATAATTTTCACCTTGGACACCTGAAAGGGTGTTGGGGAATCTCCAGGAGGGCGGGAGCCACATTTTAAGACCAGCTAAAGGGTATTAGACCCTCTCCCCAGGCTTCCAAGCTATCACCAGCCAGAGGTACGTGATTGGTCACAGTTCCTGAGGACATGGTAAGGAAGTGGCATCAGGGATAAGCAGCTGTCCTGGGCTCATAGCTGGAGTTCACTCTAGATTGCCACTTGTGGGGTAGGCCATAGAAAGAATTTGCTCTCCAAGGCCCTCAAGTCACAATGCTATGACATTGAATCGGGGGTTCAGGGAACACAGCACTATGTGGTGGAGTTACCAGTCTGTGCGTCACAGAAGTGATAACATGTCAATTTTCCAGTGCTTAGCATGGGCATGGCTTCGTAAATATTGAGTAAATGAATCACAGGTGACAGGAGTGATGGTAGGAAGTTGGCACCATTCCTAATGGGTGGCCCTGGGGAGGACAAAGTATTTCTCTCGACTTTAAACTTACTGAAGTACTGAAACAATACACTGGGCATCAGGGTTGGCTAAAATACCACTCATGAAAACTGGCCAATGCCAGAGGACTATCGTGTGCTGAGGTGGGTGAATGCAGAAGGAAGTGCAAGAGAGAACATGCCTCTTTGCTCAGAACCTTCAGATAAGCCAGGCAGCTATTACTAATTGCTACCTCCTGCCTGGCCACTAGGGGGCGCTCTACCCCTCTACCTATAGTCGCACACAGAGGCCAAGCTCCCTTGTTTTGGACAAGAGCACCCACACAATAGTACCATTTGAGGGGATGCAGGCTAGATTTTTCGCTTCTAACTGCTTTAGCCAATTCAATGACCACAGTTTTTTTTACACTGAATATATATTGGATATACACCCACATTTTCAGTCTTACTATGTAGCCCCAGCTGGCCTGGAACTTGTTATGTAGACTAGGCTGGCCTGGAACTCACAGAGATCTGTCTGCCTCTGCCTCCCAAGTGTTGGGATCAGAGGTGTGCACCCCAGACTTTTTTTTTTGGACAGGGTCTTGAAGGCTGGGATTGAAGGCACATGCCACCATGTACAGCAAGATTTATTTTTATTTATGTATGTGTGCACATGCATGCAAGACCAGAAGAGGGTATTGGGTCCTCTGGAACTGGAGTTATAGGCAATTGTGAACTATCCGATGTGACTGTTGGAAGCCGAACTCTGGTCTTCTTCAGAACCAGCAAGCTTTCTTGACCACTGAGCCCTCTCTCCAGCCCCAGACATATATATTTTATAGTCTTATTTTTAAGCAAAGTTGCTTTGAAAAATCGAATTTGGCCAGGGACTGTATCTGAAATCTGTTCACATACTCTTATGTGGTTATGAAGAATAAAATGTTCTGCTAGCTAGAGCAGTAACAGCTGTTGGCCCAACAGTAGAACACTTGCTGAGGCTTAGGCCCTGGCCAGTGGATGGAGACAATGGAGTATGGCTTCTTAGGCACAGCTTCCCATCTAGGATGACTGGGTGCAGGGCAGAGGAAGGGGCACGAGGGTAGACTGCTTCAACCTCCTCTGCTCTCACTTTGAGCCAATCAAGCTGGGTAACAGAACTCATTCCCATTGCCCCAGGAGGATCTCTCACCCCCTTACAAAGCCAGGAGGCAGTTGTAGGTAGAATCAGTTTATTGGAGCATGACCTGTTTGGGGTTTATAACCCTGTAGCTCCATAGGTAGCTGGGGGTGGGACAGAGTATCAAAAAGGGATGAGTTGATGCGGCTGTGGGGATTGGCTGGAAGCTGCTGGCAGGCTGGAGCAGCTGGGGCCCTGGCAGGTTCAAAACTGAGGTACAGCAGCGTTAATAATACTCTTGGAGCGTTAATACTCTGGGAAGGGGCAGGCACTTAGGGGCCCTATGGCACAAAGGCACTTGGAGTCAGGGGATGGGGATGTGCAGTGGGACTGGGCAGGGCCAGGCCAGGGGTTTAGTAGGCACTTTGGGGGGCGGGGTGCTAGGGTTGGGGAGGTTGGGCCCAGACAGCCCAGAAGGCTTTGGTAGTGGCAGGCACAGTCTCTGGGCTGGGTCTGCATTAAATAGAAGGAGCTTCCCTAGTGCTCATCTCGAAGCTCTGAAGGCAAAAACTTGTACTGCTGCTGCCGGATCTGGGCCAGCTTCTTCCGAGCCTCCTCTAGCTCCCGTTCTTTCCGAAGCATTTCTTCCTGTGCTGCGATAATCTGAGGGACGAAGTGCCAAGATTTAGCTTAGCAAGTATAGGCACAGAGGCTGTGTACAATAGTGTGGGCGACGCAGCTGTGTTCCCAACTTGTTCCCCTGAGTGGCTCACCTGGGCAATGCCCCCAACCATCTTCTCTTTCACCACCACTGTCTCATTTTCCTGGTCTTCAAAGGCTGCAGCCTTCTGGGCTGCCTTCACCAGGTTATCTGAGGCCCGCTTCACAGCATTGCCAGCAGCCTGCACAAGGAGAAAAGAGCGACACCTCAGAACTCAGGTGTCAGGGCCTAGCCCCGAGTCCCCTGACTCCCCCACGGAAATGTATCTAGGGTGTGATGGTTGGTGTTAACTGTCAAGTTGACACATCTGGAGTCATCTGGGAAGGGAGTCTCAATGAGGGATTGTTTGGACTGGGTCTCAATGAGGGATTGTTTGGATTGGCCTATGGGCATGTCTGTGGGGAATTATCTTCATTACATTAATTGAGGTCAGTTAAGACCTGTCCACTGTGGGTGGCACCATTCCTTGGGTAAGGAATTCTGGATTGGATGAGTGGAGAAAGCCAGCTGAGCACTAGCATCCCTGCATTAATTCACTGCTCCCTGCTCTTGACTAGGTGTAATGGGACTAGCTGTTTCAAGTGCCTCACAATGATGGACTGTAACCTAGAATTGTGAACCAAATAAACCCTTTCCCCCTTACATAGCTTTTGTCAGGGTATTTAATCACAGCAATAGGAAATGAAACTAAGACATTAGGGGTTGACAGTTTAAAGCAGTATAGCCCAAGGCATCATGGGATAGGTCATGGTTCCTCACCTGAAGCCGTTTCATTGCTTCAGAGTCCTGGTCAGCCTTGACTTTGCAGGCCACTAGGAGCTGGGCTGTTGAGGCAGCTACCTGCTTGGCTGAGGAGATAAGCTTCTCCTGGCTAGCATGGCCCTGGACAGCTGCATTGGCTGCCTCACACAGATTGTTGGTAGCTGCAGCCACCATCCGGGCCTAAAGCAGAGAGTTAGATTAAAATATGCCTCTTGCTCTGGTCTTTTTGCTCCTGCCTCCTCAAGCCTCTCAAAGACATAGTGGGGATTGTACACTCACAGCAGAAATGAGGCCCTGGGACCACTGCCCGTCGTCCAGTGCATTGGCTGGAATAGCGCCCACCTGCAGAGGAAGGAAGCGAGAGCCCACTTAGACCTGTGCTCTGGTACTTCAAAGCCTCTTGGCTAAGGATGGGGCAGGACAACAAAACTGCTACCATGTCGCTGTTCTTCAGGTGTTGAAGTACTAACCTTCCCTTGGGCCACCAGTTCCCTCTGGGCAGCTGATGCAGCTTTTACCAGTGCACTGGTGGCTGCTGCAATGGACTTGGCTGCTTCCAGTATCTGCTCCTCAAAGTTCAAGGACTCATCTGCCTCCTTCAAAGAAGAGTCACAGGTTAGAGAGAGAGATATATATACAGCCAGAAAGGGGCCAAAAGTGGGGCTCTTCTGCTACTGGGGGGGGGGGTGTCAGCACTGACCTTGGGTTTGGCCCGGGGCTTCAGCTGCTCTAGCTTTTTGGCTGCAGCTTCAATGGCTGCTGCAGCTCCCAAGAGCTCATTCTCAGCAATGACCGTGGGGTCTTCTGGGTCCACCCATTCTGTTCCTGGTGGGATGCAGGGGGAAGGAGGAGACTAAGGCAGAGCAGGGAGGTCAGAAGCACTGGGGAGTTTGGTTAGTATCAGTGGGCCCTGGCACCTATGAGGACTATAAGCAGAGGCTAGCTTAGAGTCAGGAAGCAGAGATCACACTATGACGAGGCTATCCCTTCCCACCCTGGTCACCCCTTACCCTTCATGGCTTCAGCAGCCTGGATGAGCTCAGTCACTGAGCCAGCCACCCTCTTTGAGTGTCCTGTCAATTGCTGTTTCAGTTCTGGATTTGGTTTCTGTAGGGTCTGGGGGGCAATGGGGGATGGGTACATGAGCCATCAAATCTTGGGTTCCACCCTGACTTTGGAAACAGGGTAGACCATGCTCCCCACCTCAGTCCCTAGAGCACTCCACAGCATAGCCCTCAAACGCATTTCTATTCGAGTACACGCCGTGTGTCATGCTGCACATATGGTTGGGGTGGGGGTGGGGGAGTCACTCACCGGCTGACAAGAAGCAAGGAGAATGATGAAATGAGAAGAGATGGTGAAGGCAGAGAAGGGGGAGGTCAGGTGGGAACAGAGACAAGAGAAGAGGAAGAGGAAGAGATGAGTGGGAGAAGCACAGCCGGAAGAACCATGGGGCCCCTGAGAAAGGGAAATTTGGAAATAACAATGGATTTGGAGAGCTGAGAAAAAAAATGAGAGTTGGGTCTGAGGAAGCAGAAAGTTCACTGTGTACTAGGAACGCTGGGATGAGGAACAATGCTCTCCTTACCAGCAGCACATGGTCCAGCAGTTCCAGGTAGCCATTGGCACATTCCCGGCCATAGTGCAGGGCTCGGAGCCGTACATCAGGGGCCACTTCTGGGTGGAAAGCTGCTTCCTGTCCCCAGAGGAACCAGTTAGCTTTGGAGCTTCAGGTGTCCCAAATCCCTGCAGTTTCACTGTCTATCTACCAGTATCCCTACCTTGCAAGCCCGAAGCATATCTGCAATAGCACGTCGGCTCAGATTGGCTGTGGCAATGACATCTTCCTGTCGACAGGAATTGCCAGCAGCAACAGCCTTAGCTGTTGCCATGGTAATACCCTTGGTCATTCGGATGAAATCTTCTGGGGTAGAGGTCTTGGCAGGTGGCTCTGGAGAACAGAAAACCTGTTGGGAAAGAACAAGAAGAAAGATTTACAGCGACTAGACTGTGATTTGGTGTGCACATATCTATGTGTTCCTTCAATAAGCTCTCTGTGAACGGCTACTGAAGGTCAGGTCCTTTCAGGTGTTCCTACATCACAACTGAGAGAACAGAGAGGGCAGTGGGCCCTGCTTCTGACTGAATTGATGGGAGATTTTATTTGAAATTAAAGTAAAGAGGATACAGCTCTGTAAAAGAGACATGAGAGACGGTCGTGTGAGTTTGGTAATGAGGAAAGAGTGTTCAGGGTAATGTAGGCCAGGTACACATTCAAAGTCTATCACATTCCTGCTCTCTACTCTAATCATGATGCCCAGACTTGTGCTCACCGCTAGTTCCTGTCGTATGTGTTCTGTGGTTGCTTCCAGAGCTCGTGTGCCTTTGGTGGCCTCATCTTCCACAGCCTTCACTGTCTTGAGCAATGATGTCACATTGGTCACCATCACCTGAGGGCAGCAGTGGAGTAGGGGGAGATCATTTAAGAAGCAGGAGCAAGTGCGTTAGCCTCCCTCTTCCTGAGGCTGCTCTTTGTGCCCTCCAACCTTGGCAGAGTTCTTGAGTTGCCACACTGCAGGGTCATCCCCAACTTTGCCAGCTGCAGCCTTCGTTGCACTGATGAGGTCTCCCAGAGCCTTGGCTACATCTTTTACTGCATTGATCAGCACCACCTGTTGTGTGGGAGAGAGGCGACCCTAGCTTGTGAGAGGAAGAAGGGCAACAGGAAGAGGGGCTTTGGACAGAAATAGGGGTGTTGTAAGATACCTGAGTCTCAGGGTCCTCAGCTCCCAAGCTGGCTGCACCGAGCTTGACTACATCAGCGAGGCGGGTAATGGTGGCCACTGAGGACTGGGCAGCTTGTGCCAACTTCTCCTGGCTCCCAGCTGCATTCTGCACTAGGACCTTGGTGTCCTCCACCAGCACCTTTGCTGTCTTCAAAATGCCCTCCCTAGGGAGGTCCCAGCCCAGTCAGCTCTTCCCAGAGTCCCTCCCCTCTAGCCTGATCCAGTTTTTTCCCATATAAGTTAATGACACCATGTCTCTTGTGACCCATTCCCAACCTGTCTGCCTCCCTCTGGCCAGTTCCCTTCTCACCGGTGGTCAGCAAAAGTTTCAGCACCCTCACGGTTAAGTGTGCCAGCAGTAGCAAACATGATGGTGGTGTCAAGGTCAGCAATAATACCAGATACAGCACTGGCTGCTGTAATACAGGCCTGGGTGCCACGATTCCCAGCCTGGAGTGCAGCCAGGACATGGGAGACCTGTAGGCAAAGTTACACACGCCAATGTGAAGGGGAAAGGTCATCCATGCCTGAGAAGGGACAAGAGGAGGGGGCTGGGGTGGTGCACGGAGGGCGAGAAAGACCCGCAGTCCCGTGAGATCAGTACAGTCACCTTCTCTGATACTCTCCGGGCACACTCTATGAGCTCCTTCTTGGTGTAGACATCACTGGGGCTACACTGCAGGGCTCCTGCCTTGGTGACCAGAGCAGCACAGCCATGGCCCAGCTCCTGTACTCGGTGCTTGATGTGGGCACCTATCTATGAATAACAGAGAGAAACAAGTGATTTTATAAGGGTAGACAGGGCACCTCCACTGCACCTGGAGGAGTCATTTAGGATGCAGGAAAGAAAGGGCCGGAGAGATGGTTCAGCAGATAAATGTACTTGTTGCAGAAGTCTGATGACCTGAAATCACTGTGAAAAGGAAAGGACTGACTACTGAAAGTTGTCATCTTTGTCATCTGACCGCCACTTGTGCATTGTGGTATTTGTGCGTGCGCGCATGCGCACACGCACACACACACACACACACACACACACACACACACACACACACACAAAACTAATGATGAAAATTCAAAACAAAACAAAACAAAGCCAAAAAACTGGGGCTAGAAAGATGGCTCAGCAGTTAAGAGCACTTACTGCTCTTCCAGAGGACCTGGGTTCAGTTCTTAGCACCCATGTGGAGGCTAACACCCATCCTTAACTTGAGTTGCAGGGAATCCAACACCCTCTTCTGGCCTCTATGAGCACCAGACATGCACATGGTGCACTTATATACATACATGTAGGGAAAACATTCATACACATAAAATAAAAAAATCAACATCTTAAAAAACCAAAATCAGCCGGGCGTGGTGGTACATGCCTTTAATCCCAGCACTTGGGAGGCAAAGGCAGGTGGAGCTCTGTGCGTTCAAGGCCAGCCTGGTCTACATAGTGAGTTCCAGGTTACCTGGGGCTACAGGGAGACCCTGTCTCAAAAAGACCAAAAAAAAGACTGAAAACAAAACAAAAAACAACAACAAAAAACCTTATATGCATGTACAAAATTCTCAAGAAAGTTTTTATAAAACAAAAATGGGCTGGAGACATGGCTCAGTGGTTAAGAGCACTGACTGTTCTTGCAGAGGACCCGGGTTTGATTCCCAGCACCCACATGGTGGCTACAAACCTTCCTTAACTCCAGTTCCAGGGGAATCCAAAGCCCTCTTCTGACCTCCACGGCATTGCATGACACGGGTGCACTCACATACATGCAGACAATACACTCATACACATAAAATAACAATAATAAAATATTAAAAAAAAAAAACCCACACCAAACATGTATCACAGACCAATGAAATTGTGAGAAAAAGTTCCCAGCACAGACTCTAATGGTTTCATATTCTTTAAGCACGAGGTCACTTCCCACATATGGAAAATAATAGCACAAAGGCACCAACAAGGGTTGGTGAGGACTGTATTAAGCATGGTGGAGAGGAGGGAGAGAAGCACTTTATGCTTGAGTATTTGCACCAGAGGGCCATGGATTATGATTTGGCCTGTCTGGTTTATGGAAGGTTTGGGGATTAGGTGTGTCCTGCTAAGATCCACTTACTCACTTTCTTGGAAAGAAAAGCCAAGGGTTTAGGCAAGGACGAGCATTATGAGTTTGAAACAACGAAGCACTAAGGAGAGAACAGAGGGAACACAGCCTTGTAGCACAACGGAGAAGCAGCTGTAGGCCTGACAAAGGCTGGCAGAGTCAAAAGAAGCAGAACCCAGAAGCCTGTGGAGCCTGAGCTGTTTACTTCATCCTTGTGACTGAGGGCTTTGACCCACTGTGCCTATACACAGCCCTGCTCAATCTTTATGGAGTGGCCTTGAAGGTATGTTACCCTTCACCTAACTGACTAGTGGGAGTATGGGATAGCCCCAGAAGCTAACATGGGAACAAGGAGCCTGCCCTTGGGATAGTCTGTGAGAGGACAGGAAGGTAGAACCACCTCTGTATTTACCTCTTCATTTTCAGCAGCCACAGCTGCAGGCTTGGCTTGCGAGGCCAGTCGGCCATAGTCACTGGTCAACTGGTTAGCGAGAGGGCCCAGCTCTTCAGGGCTGGTGTTTGACTTGGTTACCTAGTGATAACAGAAGGAATGAAGCTCTGAGCAAACTCAGGTCCCTATGGACAGTCCTCTTATGTCTCAAACTTACCATCTCCTGAACAGTGACAGCAATGGCCTTGGCTGTTCGCACCATAGTCGTTTGGTAGTCCACGAACGAACCTTCTGGTTCACCCATTGGTCCTTCATCTAGCTGAGGGAGGAAGATGGGGAAAAGAGAAAGACTTTCAGGGTCACTACAACTGTGCCCAAGGCCCCCGGCCTGTGTCCACAGGTACCCCAAGACTCTAACCTGGTTGATGGCCTGCGTGATAGAGTCCACCATACCACCAACGACTCCGGCAGCACTGGCTGCTTCATTGAGGGTTGTTGTCAGGTCCTCTACAGCCTCCGTCATCATCTGCACGGCTTCCTCCAGGGCTTCCTGGGTGTGTGCTGCTTGCTGTGGGCATGCGAGTGAAAAGAGCTTGCTTGCAGCACCTGCTCCTCTGGCTCTACTAGCTGCAACCCCTCCCATGCCCCCTCACTACCTTAGGGTTACCACCAGCTTCCTTGGCGGTATAGAGCAACTGCAGGGCAGACTCCGCCAATGTTTTAGTCTGGTCCAGAAGTGCCATCTGCTGTGGGTGGCTCAGGGTCTTAGATGCAGCACCCACTGCAGCCAGGGTAAGAGGTTCAAAATACTGGGCCATCTGGGATACCTAAGGCAAGAATTTGGAATGGGGAATCAGGTACTTTCTCAACCTATCCCTCGGGGACCCCTCACATGTCTTCTTAAGTACCTTGTGTCCCAGCTGGGAGGCTTCAGCCCGGGCAGCACTGGCCAGTGGCTCGATGAGATGGGAGATTTCCTGTACTGCAGTGAGCATCTGAGTGTGCAAAGCCTAGGGATGAAGAGGACATCAGCCTTGAGTATAACTACAATAGGACTCTCTGATGCACAGAACCCTATTCTTCCTTCCAACTGTCTGTGTAATACTGGGGACAGAACCCAGGGCTTTGTGAATGGCACACAGCCTCTAAGCTTCCTTCCATATTGAAGTTCCTACCCTGTCCCCATGTTACAGCGCTTTTATGTCTCTGTGAAGACCACTCCCTGCCTCACCTTCCTTGACTCTGGCATCTGCCTTTCTGAATACATTTCCCCTCACCTCTTGAGAGATTCCTTCACGGGGAGCAAGCTGCTGACTGACTGCAGCAAGAGAAGCCTGGTCTAGGTCCCGAAGACAGCTGTTCAGAGCTGCAATGGCCGTCTCGCACTCCAGCTGCCCTGGGGCCTTGTCTCTGCAGAGAAATCACATATTCCACACCAAGAACATCTCTTTAAATAAGGCTAGTCTATCTCATCCTATCTCCCCAAAATCTGGAACAAACATTCTTTAATAGCATGCCACCTCATTCCACCTAACTGTCCAGTCCCTCATCTGTCACAATATTCGTCCCCCAGGCACCTGGGCTTTCCACCCCTCAGTACCTCATGCTTGTAATTAGCTTCTTGATGGAATCTGAGACAGTCCGGGAATGGCCAGCCAGCACTGACCAGCGTGGGGGATCTCTAGGATTGACTGCTAGCGCCCGAGCAGTCTGAATGAGTCCCCCAGCACTCTCTAACATTGTCTTTGCAGAGATCACAATAGGCTCCATGGCAGCCCGGCCCTGGGGAGAGTGGAGGCATGGAGGTAAGTCTCATGACTCATGCCCCAAAAGATGAAGTGATAGTCTGGCCCATCAGTTTTCCCTCACACTGCCTTACTTCAGGGCTGATCTGGGCAGGGATGCTGGAGAACTCAGGGTTGGATGCAAAGGCACTCAGATTGTCCACAGCTTCTAGCAGAGGGGCTGTAGCTGCTCGGCACTGGGCACGGTTCTCTTCTGTAAAGGCCCCATCTAGTGCCTGGAAGTGACAGGGGCCCTCAGAATTCAGCAAGTACGCATAGGAGTAAAGCCCAGGCTACCCTCAGGGGCTCAGAGGATTAGAAAGCTGGTGATGGTCAGTCTGGATAGGAAAGGGCAGGAGAATCTGGCAAAAGACCTCAGAGAATGTCTAGGGGACTCAGGGCAGAGAAGGTAGAATGGGTCAGGGAGCTGCTGGGAATTCAAATACTAGAAACCTTGATGGTCTTGACAAGATTGGCTGTACTGTTGGCCACCTCCTTGGCTGACTGTACAAACTGGCGCTTGGCAGTAGGATTGGCGGTACGGGCAGAAGCCAGGCGGCAGCTGTTACACAGTGCGGAGGTGTGCTTGGCCACAATGGTGGCTGCAGACAGCACCTGAGGAGACAGAGATATGGAAAAGTTGTGACAAGAGCAGGAAGTGTACAAACCTCAAGGGGGAGTCATTTTAGGGTTAGAGATGGAGTGTGATACCCTTGAAAGTCTACATAGAAAAAGTTACTAGAAAAATGGAGACTTGTGAGACAAGGATGCTTAAAGACGAAAGATGGAAAACAGACACATTATACAGATACACTAAAGACCACAGATAGAAGACAGACACAACAAAGGAGGAAAATCAAAACAGGGCGAGTGGGAGAATGAGCTCAGACATCTTTAGAAGTTATGACTTCAGCACTAAATGGAATGGGAGGAGAAGACAAGTTACTCAGAGAAGCTTCCTGTGGAAGGCTGGAGCTGGGTCCCACTCTCTCCTCCCTCACGTGTGCTTCACCTCCCTCTCTTCTCTTAAGGTTTGTTCACCCTCTCTCAACCTTGTCCATGGCCCCCACCCTCTTGCATTACCTGGGCCTGGGTACAGCCAGGCTCCCCTAAACTCTGACAGGCCATCTGAATTGCCTGGTTTGCACGGGCAAACTGTGTGGGCTCCACCAGTCCTTGCTGTCCAGCTTGGCTGTTGGGGTCAGAAACACCAACAAGATATGCCGCCTAAGGAGAAATGAATAGTGGTAGTGGGGGAAGGGAGTGCAATGGTAAGTTTAGAAAACAAAACTTATCTTTCTTTGTAAATAGAGGTACTAACAAGCTATTGTTAACCTATGTAAAACAAAGAAAGTCTCTGTTTTGTTAAACAGGTCCAAACATTTCAGATTAAATAAGAGAAAAAAAATCAGTTGGGTACGGTAGAGCATGCTGGTAATCCCAGTACTCAGGAGGCAGACAGGAAGATAAGGATAGAAGTTTGCCACTCGCCTGGGGTACATGGTGAGATACTATCTAAAAAAAACAATTATTGAACTTCCATTTACATGCATGTGTGTTTGTGCTACATCACAGAATGAAAAGTACAGCACAGTGTAAGTAGCAGTAAAAAATCTCTGAAAGGCACAAGCACGCAGAGGAGGAACAGTGCAAGTTGCAGGCTAGCCTAGTTTACATGGTGGATTTGAAGCCAGCCAGGGGCTATGTAGCAAGACGCTGTCTCAAAAGAAAAAAGAGATAAATAAAAGACATAATTCTAGAACCATGAGGTTAAGCTAATAGTACCACCAAGCTTAAGAGTCTGAAAAGTGGTATGGGATGAGTACAATGTTTATCATTTTTATGATGGGAAGATTATCTGTCTTTTAATTTATTTTTAAATTTTTATGTGTATCAGTGTTTTGCCTATGTATATGTAAGTGCACCATCTGCTTGCAATGCCCATAGAGGCCAGAAGAGGGCACTGGATTCTCCAAAGCCAGAGTTTTGTATAGCTGTTAGCTGCCACCTGGGTGCTGGGAACCAAAGCCCAGGTCCTCTACAAGAGCAGCCAGGGTTTTTAACAGCTGAGTCACCTTTCTCGTCCCTCATCATAATTTTTAATTCCTACTTCAATCAATATAGGATAGCTTTGCTTTTTCTTCTTTATGGTTCTCCAAAAACAGAAGAAATGAAACCAGATGAATTTTAAGAAGTTACGCCACTTAGAACAGGGCACCCAGTATAACAGGGCAAAGGGAAGCAGCAGAATGCTAGGTTTTCAGGAAAAAACAGTTTGAGTGAGCTCTCAAGATAGTTTTTGCTTCTTTTTTTTTTAAAAAAAAACTTATTTTATTTTTAATTATGCATATGTATGTGTCTGTGCACATGAATGCAGATACCCTGAGAGGCCAGAAGAGGGTGTCGGATTCTCTGGAATCTGGAGTTACAAGTAGTGGTGGTGAGCTGCCTGACCTGGGTGCCGAGAGCTGAATTTCTGTTCTCCGCTAGAGCAGCATGTGCTCCTAACTACTGAGTCATCATGCCAGCCCCTTGTTTTATTTTGTTTTTGAAATAGGGTCTGGCCACGTAACCCAGGGTGGCCTTGAACTCTCAATCCTCCTGCTTAAGCCTCCTGAGTCCTAGAATTATGAGCATGCACCAATGGGTCAGACAGGCCAATTTGTTTTAATGACTAGTATAGTAAAGCAAAATACTATCAAAGGTAATGGTAGTAGCTTTATACTTGATAATGAAGAAAATGACAAAGTTACATGGTAACTAGAAAAACTGGAAATTTTGTCCCTGTAACTATTTTGACTAACATGCTATGAGGCCCTGG
>NW_008346082.1:224444-283114 GCF_000622305.1 Nannospalax galili | reverse complement strand
GGCTGGAGAGGTGGCTCAGCAGTTAAGAGCACTGGCTGTTCTTGCAGAGGACCTGGGTTAGATTCCCAGTACCCATATTGCTGCTTACAGCCATCCATACTTCCAATTCCAGGCGATTCAGCACCTTCTCCTGACCTCCATGGCATTGCACGACACAGGTGCACTTACACACACATAGGCAATACAATCATACACATAGAATAAAAAAAAAAAAAAAAAGACCTCACAGTTGGTCAGTGTAATTCTAATCCTAACACCAAGGAATAAGAGTTCTAACAACCAGAACTGCTGAACAATTACTGATGAAGAGATCCTCTCCAGGAGGGGGGAAACCAACGTCTCAATTTATATCGCACTCTCTTCTCTAGGGGTGTGGAAAGCAAGAGTTGGTCAAGGAATCCAGCTTAGGGAGCTAACCTGTGCAGCTGCCTCAGTAAAGCCACAGAGGGCCTTGGAGGCTGTGGCGATTGCCTCCCCAAACTCTGGCAGATTTCCGTTCTTGGCATTTTGGGAGATGCCAGTCATGGCCTCACCAAGCACCTAAGGAAGAGAGGGTATCAGGAGGGTCATTTCATGTCCTCAGAGTACTAAGACAACATCTGGTTAGTTCCATCTTCCTACCCTTTCCTCCTCTCCTGGCTCCCATTAACACTTACCTTTGAGTTCTCCATGACACTGTCCAGGCAACCAAAGTAAGACATGTCATTGATGGGCTGGACTGGGTTCTCTAGGAGTTCTCGAACCGTCTGTGTAGGGAAGGATGCCATGAGATCTAAAACACTTCCTTCAGCCCCAGCCTCAGCTACAGCCCACCCTCCTCAACTTTATTCCTAGCTACCCTACTAAAGGCCCACCTCCAGTTCCCGTAGGGCATTGTCACACTCCTTCTGGCCAGGTGCTTGCTGGGTGCACATGGTGATGAGCTGGTTGATGCTGTCTGTCACAGCTCTAGGTGGGGATAGAAAACTGAGTGAGGAGAGCATCATTCTGAGTCCTATGGGCATGGGACTATGTATGTTTTGCTTTTGCTTTACTAGCGGTAACCCTGAGGATTTCTTATGAAATGTCAGTCTCTCTCCCAGGTCCTCACACAGCTGGGTTTTCTAGTTTCCACTTACCTAGCAGCTGCAGCTAGCTGACTCTTGAGGTTCGGGGCAGCAGGATCTGTGGATAGGGCTTTAGCAGCCAGAAGAAGTTTGCTTGAAGACATGGATATGCCCTTCAAGTTGGACACAACTTGGGCTCGGTCCTCTTGGCTCTGTTAAAGGGGAGGTTATATGTTATCTTGTCTTATCTGTCTCTAATGGGAGCTTCTTTCCCAAACACTTAAAATATTGTTAAAAGAATGGGGAGAGGAAAGCCAGAAGCAGATCTAGACTCTCTGACCACCCAGGTGCCTTCTACATAGCCCTCAAAGCAGACCACACAACCAGACCCTTTGCCTCTTCATACCGGGGCCTGTCCTGCCATCTCCACACCAGCTTCCAGGAAGGTGCTGAAGTCCTGTCCAAATCGGCCTGAAGCCCGAGCCAGGTCCTGAGGGGTTCCTCGGGAGGCCTGCACCAGTTCTGTGGCTGCCTGATTTAGTCCAGCAGCGGCTTCATTCAATCGGCTCTGAGCTTCTTGAAATGTCCCAGTGCTGAGAGGAAGCTACAGGGTCAGAGAGGAAGGATGTCAGAAAGATGAATGGAGATAATGAGACAGTGTTTGAGAAAGGAAAGCTAGGAGGATGGCACAGAAACTAGGAGTAATGAAAAGGGACAGATCTGGGAAGGCAAAGTCAAAGGAGGGAGGTTCTCTGGCTCCTGTTAGCCCATGCCCTGGTCCTCCTACCGAGTCACTCAGGAGTCGCTTGCTGGCATCTCCAACTGCTTTCAGGGCATTATCAACATCTCGCTGGCCAGGCAGGCAGCTGACACAGCGGTTCAGTGCCTGGGTCACTGCTTTAGCCACCTGAAGTAGAAAAGAGACAGGGTTGTCAAAATGGGAACTTGGGAAATCCTTCCTCCCGTCCTGAAACACAGGTGATAACCAGCTCTTCTGCCTCCGAAACTGGAAGAGGAAAGGGGCTGAATAAGCTGAGGTCAGGGCAGCAGTCCCCAAAGTTCCAAAGATAGTGCTTAGCAAGGCTTGTGCTTGAGTCCAACAGACACTTCCAAGACAGAGAGAAGGTAATTCAGAGATGAGCTCTCGTGAGCAAACTTGGGATGATGTCCCTCAGGAAACATGAAGTAGAGCAGCCTGTGTCTTGTTGTGGGGGGCCTCAAGAAGGGACCTAAGGATGAAGGGGACAGGAGCCCCTTCCCAATACCTGACCTGAGCAAGCCGCTGTTGGCTCTCTGGGTCCCCTGGATGGCCAGCTGCCTTCTTTGCCTCCTCAATGAGGCTGCTGGCCTTGTCCAGTACATCACTGGCTGTGTCAAGCACAATGGCCTGCACTGCAGGATCTGATGTCAGGGCTGCTACACCCCTAGCAGCTTGGGCAAGTGACCGCAGTCCACCTGCCACTTCCCGAGCTGCAATGCCTGGGGAGATACAGAGAGGAGGGGTTTGCTCTATCAGTCCCCTTCTCTACCCAGCTCCTCTTCCCCATCTTCCTATCATCCGTCCCATTCCTAGCCCTGTAGCTACATACCTGCGTAATTCTCATTGCCCTGGGCAACCTCCCCCAGAAGCTGGGCAATGGCAGAGCTCACTGCTTTGGTGCTGTTGCCAAGGTCCTGGGCACACTTCTCCATCTGCGGATAAGGGGGGTGGAGGCTCAGGAGAAGGAGGAAGTGAGAGGGTACCTGAGAGGGTTCCTGGGGACAGCTGGTTTTGGCTAGCCTTGTTTCAGAGCTGAGAAGGGAAGACTTACAGGGTTTGAGTGAGGACATGTAAGGGACTACTCACTGTTTCTCCAGGCAAGGGTTTCAGCTTGCCATCTCGAGCTGCTGCCTTCACTTCCTGTAGGTCTTTTTCTAGATTCTGTACAACACTCAATGCAGAATCCATCTCCAAAGGCCCGCATGCCTCCTGAGCCTGTGATAGTAAAACGGGTTTAGGTGTAGGAATGGCCTACACAGGCCTAATCACAGGCCTCAGATTACAGTCATCCCTGTTATGACATAATTCTGCACAAATTTCCTCCACCGCAGGACTCCACATCCACAGCCTCACTGACTTCCACTGCCAGAGCCAGTTCCCATACCTTCTGGGCAGCAGTACGGAGTTCTGCCAGTGCAGTACCCAGGTTCTTAGCACACTGACTCAGTTGCATGGCTGAGGCCTGGTCATGAATCGTTGGCACCGAGGCTTTTGCAGCTGCTACCATCTTCCCGCCAGGCTGTGGGGAACAGATGAGCAGATGATGTGCGCCACACTCTCTGTAGGCTTGAGTACAGGCACTGACAATGGTCAGGATATGGTAAGCACTAGGGTTTGGTATTAGGAAAGAGGCAACTAGCAGACATTCAAATTATGAGATGTAAGATCTTAGAAAAGTGGGGGAGGATCTGGTCTGAGAGGTGGAGAGGGTATCTTGCCTGCAAAAAGCTCTGGCTGGCAGCAATGAGAGCAAGCTGAGCGCTGGGGCTGTCAGGTTGAGCTTGGCTCCCTCGGACACCTTGTACCAGCAATGGAATCTGCTCTGCCACAGCCTGAAAATAAAAATGTCATAAGCACCAGCTTCCTCAACTTAGGCAAAGTAATCCCCTCTTTTCACCCCCTCCCTTCCCCCGCATGCCTCCTGGAGACTTACCTTACAGCTCTGCACCAGCAGGGGCTGGGGTCCCGCAGAGGCCTTGGGCGTAGAGGCTGCATGTTGGGCTGCAGCAATGGTCTGTGTGGCAGAGGCTGCAGCCTGCTTGGCTGCATGCTGCAAGGACAAAGCAGTCAGAAGACCAGGCAGTCCCAGGCCCTGGCCTACCTGGCCCACGCTATACCCCAAATGACTGTATCTATCTTTCCCTATTAGTCCTCTCACAGCACCCATGTAATCACCACCTCCCCTGCACCCCAACTTCCTAGCCTTACTTCCAGGCGCTGCACCAGCTTTTTCTTGATGGCATTCTGTGCAGCTGCATTGGTGGCCATGCGCAGCCCCTCAGCTGCTTCACGCAGGCGCTGCTGTTGCTCTTCACTATCAGGATGGGCAGCTGCTCCCTGAGAGACATGGAGCAAGAGTCAACACCCAGCATTCCTTTGAACCTTAAATGCATTCTTTTCTGATTCCTCTAAATTCAGTTTAAAACCCCCTCATTTTCCTGAGGTAATTTCTAATTATCTACACTGAGGCAGTAACTACTAACTGCCTCAGAAGGGCCAACGGTAGGTTTCCAGGGTACTTAAGTTCCTCTCAGACGCTGAATCCTGTTAGTAGAATTCTGCCTTTTTCTACTCCTTGGGGAAGGAGGCTTTCTTGCTACACTCCTTACAGAATACCCCAAATTCTACAGATATTTAGGATGAGTAGGGCTACCAGGGAAAAGGAAGACTTGCTTTTAGAGAAGCGTGCTCAGGCATTTCTAAGCAGGGATTCCTGCTGTAAACTAAGGAGTACTAAAACCCAGGGGGTTGGGGGACCTTTGGAGCTTCCTTCTGATGGTATCACACCTTTGTGTACTGGTATCTAAAGTCTTATCTTTTTTTCAAATTAATTAATTTATTGCTATTTTATGTGTATGTATGTATTGCCTGCATGTAGGTAAGTGCACCTGTGTCACACAGTGCCCTCAGAGGACAGAAGAGGCTGTCAGATCCCCTGGAACTGGAGTTATGGACAGTTGTTAGCTGCCATGTGGGTGCTGGGATTCGAACCCGGGTCTTCTGCAAGAACAACCAGTGTTCTTAACCACTGAGCCATCTCTCCAGCCCTTAAAGTCTTATCTTTTTTAAAACAATTTATTTTTATTTTATGTGTATCAGTGTTTTGCCAGCATGTATGTAACTACAACTGTGTCACGCAATGCCCATGAAAGCTAGAAGCGAGAATGTTGTTAGCCACCATTTGAGTGCTGGGAGCTGGACACAGGTCCTCTGTAGGAGCAGCCAGTGCTCTTACCTACTGGGCCATCTCTCTAGTCCCTAAAGTACATCTGTGCTGCTAGAGTGGAAACCCCTTGGAACGAAGGGCTATCTGCCTTCACATGGGAGACCAGGAAAGAGATGCCAAGCAGATGGTGGCGGCAACACAGGGAAAGAAAAAGTAGCAGACTTTCAATACGAAGGAAGAAAAAGGATATGACTGATGTAGAGTTCACTAGGAGTCACAATGGCTGGAGGCCTGGGCCATGTCCACCTACAACCTGGGGGTTCATTTGCTTCCCGAGGGTTTCCTTATTATTCTCCTGTATTTTCTGCTTTTCCTAGGTCTGCCCATCAGACAAGGCACCTATCTGGTCCTCCCTACTTCCCTTCAGGGCCTAGTCTGGGGTCCATACAGAAGGCCACTTTGTACCTTGGCAGCCTCTACCATCTTGGCAGTAGCATCAGCCAGGATCTTGGCAGCACTCAGGAGCTTTCGAGAGTTTTCCAGATCACTCTCCCCCTCTGCATCAGCCTTGATGGCATTGACCAGGTCCGATGTGGCTTGGGCCAGGATGCGGGCCTGTCGCACCATCTCCCCTACAGCACAGGATATAATCAAGTAAGAAAGCCAGAGACCCTGAGAGAGGACAAGGGAGGAGCGGGGTAGACAATGTAGATAGGGGCTTCTAGGGACAGTGAGGAGACTGGCAAAAGTTCTCAAGTGGTATCTTTGGACTCACAATTTTCTGGGTTAAAGGTCTTAAAGAACTTATCTATCCAGTGAGTTCCTATCGGAGGACAGTCACTAGCTGGTATTTCTAGCCAATATTTTTAAGATGAGACTGCCTGTGTGAATGATTTTGGGGGTGAGAAAGAGGAATGGGGAAGTGGGCTTTTTATCCTCTCTTCTCTTCCTTTTTTTAAAAAATGCTGTTACTTTTTAAAAATTTTTATTTATTATTGTTATTTTATGTGTATGTGTGTATTGCCTGCATGTAGGTAAGTGCACCCATATCGTGCAATGCCCGCAGGGATCAGAAGAAGCTATTGGATCCCCTGGGACTGGAGTTATGGACAGTTGTTAGCTGCCCTGTGGGTGCTGGGATTTGAACCCGGGTCTTCTGCAAGAACCACCAGTGTTCTTAACCGCTGAGCCATCTCTCCAGTCCTCTTCCTTTTTAAAGGCTGGCTCTTAACCATGCAACTTGCCACAAAATTTGGTGCATAATTTAGTATATGCTAAATGCATATGCTTTAAATGGTCCAAGGAAGGCAGAACATGGCTTTTCTAGCTTTATAGATGTGGAAGTGGAGATTTCAGAGATCAAACAGCAAGCCTATAGTTGCAAGGCTAGGTAGGAAAGCCACACTGTCGGGATTCTCAGAGGTGGGGTGGTTGAGCCTATAAGGGAATGTCCAATGGGCTTAGGGGAACCTCACTGGGGCTTCTGTCATCTCAGGGTGGGTGCCCTTACCAGCATCACCCATGGAGCTGAAAATGTTCTCAGTGACAGTAAGGATGGTGTCAGTGGCCTGGTCATAACGGCCAGCAGGCCCAGCCCCTGTGGCATGGGCCTTCACATGCTGCAGCAGCTCATTCAGGGCCTGGGTGACAGCCGTGGCTGCTGCTCCCACTCCTCGCAACAGCTGCCCATCTTCTGTGGCTGCCTGGGAGGCAGAGACACAGCCCTCCACAGCTTTGGCCACCAGTCGTCCTGCTTCTACCAGCTGTTCTTGGCAGACAGGTGAACTGATTGTAGGTGCTACCACCTATGGGAAAACTTGAGTGTCAGACAAGTAGGCAAGAGAAAGTTGTACAGTTTGTGTTTTCACAGTAGTCACTGGGATGGGTGATAAGGCCTCAAGAGTCACAAACAGAAAATGAGAGGTTTATGTGCATGTCAGTATTAGCCCTAGGCACAGGATACAGAATCGTTTGGGCTCACCTTGGTACAAGCTACCAGTTGGGAGGTGGACAGGGCACACTGTGTGGCTGCAGCAATAACTTGAGTCTGAAGCCCTGAGTCCTCTGTGCGCTGGGCCACACTCTTGGCTTTGAGGACCAGGGCAGCTGCAGCACTCGCCACTGCCTTGGCTAGTTGCATTAGAACATCCTATGAGAAAACAGCTGTTAGCATGATCTGAGATTGCACTTAGGATCCACGGGTACTTCTTCGCTGCATAAGCTACTTCATTATTCCCACTGACTCCAATCAGAAGACAGTAATATGCAGAAGCAACCAGAACCTACCTACCCCAAGCCCCTCTGCCTTGAGCTCCCAGCAGGACAGATCCTCACCAAGAAACAAACCCTCACCAACAGAGAGAAATAGAGCCTACACCAAAGGGAGAAATGCGGGAGGCGGATACACTCGGATGGTGATGGGGAGGGAGGGAGGGGTGGTTAGTATGAGGGGATGGGGAGCTTCATGTCTCCGTGTCCTCTCAATCTTGGCTTGCATGTATCATCCTGGAATTTTGGGAAAGTCCTTGTCCTACCCTATCTGATCCCTTTTCTTCAACCCTGCCTGTCTAGGCCTCCCCATCTCCCATCATGTCTGTTCCCCTAGGAGGCTGGGGAAGAGGTATGGAAGCGAGTGTATGCGGCTCAGAGAGGACCAAGCTGGGAAGGCCCAGGCCAGAGGCCATTACCGTTGGGGAATCAGGGGGAGATCGAGCCCCAGCCCCTCTGGGTACACATATCTGCATGGGAAATCCAGGATGAAGAGTCAGCTGAGGCAACAGGCATGGGGTGGGGAAGGGGGAGAGATGGAGGAACATTGTCCTCAGTGTGGTAGGGGGTGTTTGAGATAGCTTTAAACTGGGGCCATGGCTACGTACAGGGAAGATGGGGACAAAAATGTCATCAATGAGGGCCAAAGTGAACTAGGAGGTTATGTTTAGATTTGTGGGCTCTGAATTCTCACCCCAAAGAAACTGGAAGTTCCCAGTGTCATCCTTAGAAACAGGATCAGGCTAGTTTGGAAGGGTCAATTCACAGAAACAGAAACTAGGAGCTGCATTTAGGATCAGAGATTACCCCCTAGTAATGGGGGTTGTAGAAGCTGGGTATATCACCAACCTGGAAGTGGGGGTCAGTGTCACTTTCCCCAATTTGCTGCAACAGCTCCCCACTGGCCTGGCCCACGTTCCCAGCTGCTTGCAGCAGGTTCTGACGGGGCTGTGGAGAATGAACACCTGTCAGAAGCTGCTTGATCCCTGGCCATGTGCCCACAGGTCTCACAGGTTCCTGGGTCATACTTCCAGCCTGCAACTTGAACTGCCTTTTCTCCTTGGTGTGGAACCCTGTGTCTACCCTCACCCCAGCACTTTAACCTCTGACCTCAGCACTGGCTGGCTGAGCGCTGCGCAGCAGTTCTGACACTGCCCCTGCAAGGCCCTTTGCTGCCTGCAGAAGGGGCCGACCATTGCCCCCTTCATCCTCCAGTAAGGCAGCCAGCAGCTTCACTCCACGTGACATCTCCGTGAGGTTGGAGGAGATTGTGGTGACTGCACAGCCCACTGCAGTATAGTCTGTCTCTGCGGGGTCTCCTAAGGACAGAAAGGAAAGGAAGAGGATGAGACAGGGTGGGGAAAGGGCACCAGTTAGTCACACATGCATCTTGGAGAAACGTACAATGACGGACTCTTCCACAATGAGTCAAGATACAGTCACACACGGAGCAGATCACAAACCATGCTTGTATGCACTTGCTCTCCCGCCCCTCATACACTTACAGATTGGCATCCAGCCTACCTGCTGTCAGGTTCACCACCGAGGCAGTACCAGCTGTGATGGCATCTACCTGGGAGTGGATTTCATGCTTCGATTCATCCATCTTGTTCTTACGCCAAGCCTTAGAGGCCTGAGAGAAGAAAATACTTAGGGTCTACTCAGGTTTAACTACCCACCTCTCCATTCCTTAGAGTCCCAGCTTTAAGTTACTTGGCTTCTTCTCCATGCCATACTCACAGCGTCTTGGCCAAGAGGGGGCAGAGTGTCAAAGTCATCCAGAGTAGCCTGGGCAGCCTGCACAGCCTGCATGCTTGAGTTAATGGTTCCAGTGAGGGCCTGCTGAGCTGAAGTCTAAAAGACAAGAAGAATAACAGAGACTGTAATGGAACATTCAGAGGAAAGAGGAAACAAAAGAAAATCAGAGGCCAGGGAGAGAGCTATAGACAGGAATTGGTTAGGCCTGGTGGAGGGAGAAAGAAGGGCCCATGCACCACAGAAGTAGGAGCATGCTTACCAAGGGAGGCATGTGTCCTCGGTGCATTTGGCCGCTAGTAATCTGTTGCTGGGCAGGTGGCATGCTGCCCATTTGGAAATTCTCAGGACCAGAGGCTCCAGAGCGCATGATGGCAGGCAGGGCCACAGAGCCATGCTCTACTTTCCCTACTCGGTTATACTGCTGCTGAAGGACTGTTGACCTGAAGACAGGATGAACAGGGGATGCGCAAAGGACTCTTCACCCCCACTCCCCCCGATTCTATCACCTCTGTAGTCCTAGGATCTAGGGGTTCATAAGGTCTCATTATAGCCTGGGTCTAGTGAAGGAGCTACCCTGGACGGGAGAGATAGCTCAGCAGTTAAGAGCACTTGCTGCTCTTACAGAGGATCCTAGTATCCATATCAGGCCCCTCACAAGTGCCTGTCACTCTAGTTGCAGGGGATCCGACACTGTTCTGACCTCCATGGGCATCCACACTCACTTGCACATATCCTACCAAAAATACACAGTTTAAAATAAATCTAGAAAGAAAGAAAACCATCCTAAGGATTCCCAATTGCCAGTAATCCTGGCAGTCAAACCTTGTTTCCCTACCCAAGGGATGAGATCAGCCCAACCCCCTTCCTACTTTTTGGGAGACACCGAGTCCTCCAGCATAGTAGACTCCTCATCTCCCTCCAGCCCAAAGTGGTCCTTGCTTTTTTTCTGTAAGAAGTCAAAGGGAAGAAGAGCTGAAGCAGTTACGGAAAAGGCAGTGGGCAAAAGCAGCCTCTTCTCTCCAGTCAGTCATTTTCCAGAACTTGGGTTCCATTTCTAGAGGGCTGACTTGGGGAGGGGGTGAAGGGTAGAGGATGAAAAGATAGGAAGGCTGGGTTGCAGGGCTTACCTTCTTCAGGATGATATCAATGTAGCCTGCAATAAGCTGTGCTATCTGCTCACCCTCAGTTGTCTGTACAGAATAGTAGCCATCCTGGTAATCCCCAAAGTCCTAGAGAAACAAGTTGGAGACTTAGCAGGAAGACTAGGATCTACCCAGGGCAGAAACAGGGAGGGAATGCTCAAAGTCGACCTGATGAGGGTGCCTGCCCATGCCAACAGCCCCCTAGGAAGAAATCCATCCACCTCTCTTCAGCCGGTTTTTCTATTCTCTTTAGAGGGGACTATGTTGCTTCTGAGGAGTGGTCTTCCTGCTGTATGGTTTCAAATATGTCATTTAGGAGATCTCATTTTCTCTCACCCAGTTGATAAAATTGAAAGGACACAAATGTTATTAAATGACCACACTTGAAGGTTGGCAAAAGGATCCAAAGTGAGAAAAGAACATTTATTATAATTTCTATTTCCATTGTCTGGCACTCTGCCAAGTTGGTATCAGCTTTCAATTCATAACCTCAAAATATAAAGCCAGAAGGAAAGAATGACTGTAAAAGCTGGTGCTGAAGGGGGGCCTGTCTTTCTACTGGCTTTTCCTTTTCCCTCCATAGTTCATGTTCTCTCAGCTTACTGGTGATAGGTTCTATTGACTTTCTTTTTGTTTTTCTTTTTTGAGACTACATAGCTCTAGATGGCCTGGTACTTACTATTTAGTCCAGACTGGTCTCACACTCATGACAATCCCCTTGTCTCAGAGTCCTAGGTTCTGGGATTAAAGGTGTATACCACTATGCCTAGCTTCTTTCTTTTTTCAAAAAAAAATTTGTCATGCTGGGGCTTGAACCCAGGTCTTCACATATGATAGGCAAGTACTCTACCACTGAGGTTACAAACCCCCTCCAACCCTCGGTTGAACTTAAGTAATTCCATCTAGGCATCATTTACTTTCTAGGAGTTTCTCCATGTACACTAACTTCAACATCCCACAATAGTCCCAACGTTCTTTTTTCTGGAGTTAGGCTCAGTGAACCTACCCCAAAGGAGGGGGAAAGACCTTTGTAATTGCCTCTTCTTGGACAATCCCAGAGCCCTTTCTCACTCAAGTCCCCAGACCCACCAGAGTGAAGCTCTTGGGAGAGGCAGCCCAACGTTTGATGTTGGTGAGGCTCCATTCCTGGATCACCTCCTTGGTCTTCTCATCTACACGCATTACACACTCCTTAGTGATGCCCAGCAGCCTGGGCACTAGCTTATTCTTCCCTTTCATCTTTTCCTGTGAGACAGAGGTTGCAAATGTGTTATAGGTTAGAGGTCAGATCAAAGACAAATGCTCAGATCAGTTTTAGACCATAAAGGGATGCTGAGGTGGCCAGGAGGGTTAAACTATGGTATTCATGTGCAGGTCCAGGACAAAGGAAAATGCTGGGAAAGACAAGCAGAGGTGGTAGAGGAATGACAATAGGCAGGTTTTCACAAGATCAGAGCAAGGCCAAGAATGAGATTCTTGGGGATTGGTGGGAAAGATTGAGGATGAAAGTCAGAATTGTTCAGATAGACAGGAAAGAGCAAGAGTGAGAAATAAGGAGCGTAATGAGAAGGGTCTAGAGCCCACCTTGACTAGGAAGAAGGAGACGCCATAAGTCTTGAGGGAACGGGCCAGTTTCACATAGCGTACTTTGGCTTCAATCTCACTCATCTGCCCACAATTCTTATGTGCCTTTGAGAATGAAATGGGAAAAATTTAGCAAATTATGGAGATTAATATTATCACAGCAAAGGACTCAGCTAGGATGTTAACTGTAAAAAGAGAGTATTATGGGCACATAGAAAGGTTTAGGAAGGGAAGAGGCAAGAAGGAGAGCAATGTAGGCTGGCTAAGGCTATGCAGAAGCAACATGGTTAAGGAGCAGACTGTAGACGTTCTGGGGACGTGGCAGGGGTAGGAAGCAAGAGGACTCAGAACCATCAGAATTCAGAGAGAGAGAGAAGACCTTTGGAGCTTAGTTATTAGAGTGGAGTAAAACTTTATATGTAGACAAACATCTTTTCCTTCTTTCTTGAGACAGGGTTTCCCTGTAGCCCCAGCTGGCCTGGAACTCACTATGTAAACCAAGCTGGCCTCGATCTCACAGAGATCCATCTGCCTCTGCTTCCCAAGTGCTGGGATCAAAGGCATGTGCCACCACACCTGGCTTGTGGACAGAGATCTTTACAGTAATTTCAGGTATCTGTCTCACTGATGTTCCTATCAGCCTTATGCAGTGCACACACCGTTACCATGTGTTACATGAGAGGTAAAGAATATACTGAGTTAAGCCAGCCATGGTAGCTTATGCCTGCAATCTCAGTACAAGAGGCTGAAGTAAGAGGATTGCAATAGGTTTAAGGCTAGGCTTGAGCTACATAGTTTGAGGCCAGGCTGGGCTACAAAGTGAGACTCTGTCTCAAACCAAAAATTAGAAATACATAGTAAAAACACTGATGGGGATGGACTAAAGTCCAAATACTTTGCTTTCTTGGCACAAGTCAGGTAAGAAAACAGCTTGGAGGGCAGAGGTGAGGTGAGCAGAGAGGAGGTGGGGGTCCACTTAGCCAGGAGAATAAGCAGCCAAGCTCCCACGTCATCCCACTTTCCCCTACCCCATTCACCTGAAAGATCTTACGCTCTCCCTTCTGCTTCACATACTCCTTGGGCAGGAAGTCCTTCAGGCTACACCAGAAAAGGGAGGGTCAGCATGTAGTGGATAGCATCAGGGACATGTGGGCCATGAACTGTGGGCCTAGAGGTTTGAGGAAATGTCTAGGACAGTATCATCTCTGAGGAGGAGGCTCTGAGGAAACTGGGTCTTGACTGACTTCTGAAATAGCAGCAGGAGCTCCTGAATGGATCTGTTCTCTTTCTATGGGGAAGGGGACTGAGGAAACTCAAACTGAAGGCTTTGTTCCCTGAGGAAAAGAGAGAGCCAAAAAGAAAAAATGCTCCCTAGAAGGATGACTATGTACTTGGGAAACTGAGAAAAGTCACACCAAATTCTACACCTTCTAAGAAATACCAGTGGATGAGACTTGGGGAACATTTTAATCTAATGTTCCTTATAAGAAAAACGTTATCCCACTTTACTCAGGCTAATATAGCAAATTCTTCACAGACTCTAAAACAAACACAAGTTACAGGGAAGGGGAAGGAGCAGGGGCAGAGATATTGGACATTCATACTCTGATAGGGCCAGTGAGAAGACAATGGATGATGGTGGCCGAAAGGGTGATGACCTGTGGGAATCAAGCCCTGGTACCTTAGAAGAGGAAATAGGGAAGAAGGTTGGGATGGAGACAGGCCCATTGGGGCATAATGGTAGGGTGTCCCAAGCCATGACAAGGCATGGAACTTGGGCCACTTACTCGAGGAAGCCAGCCTTGTGCTTCTGCTCATTGTGGGGCCCAAACTGGATCTGGCATTGGAAGCCAGCAAATTCACAAGCCTTGTCAAAAGAGACAGGGTGGGAGCCATTCAGGATATCATCTCGTGCCTGGAGAACACAGACAAGGAACAACTGTTACGTGGGTACAGGGACTGCCCTCCACATCTCACCCAGCCAAGTCTTCTCCATACCTGTACATAAAGCAGATTTAGCTGAACAGGGTCCCGGGAATCCACATTCTGGTCTGAGTAGAAGAACTTTCTCCGCAGCAGCAGTGTCTCATGCTCTTCCACTCCTTGCTCCCTCAGCGTCCGGCCATGGTCCAGCCAATTCACTGGAAAACAGAGTCCTCTCAGTGCCAAACCCACAAGGCCCTTGTACTGCCTAGTGTCTGGGTTTTCATTTCTTCATTGTCTGCCTTTCTTCATCATAACATAAGTTCTATGATTCAGAGTAAATAAGGAATAAATGGCTGCCCTGCCATGCCAGTTTCCAAGACCGCCTTCCAGCTCTGCTTACACTCATCATCTGTGTGCAGCTTCTGCTTTAGTTTCTCCATCTTCTTTTCATCTCGCAACAGGGTCTTATCTTTGCGTAAGGTTCCGGTCCCCTCATCCTTTTTCTCTTCCATCAGCTCTCGAACCAGAGAATATTCATCATGGTTGGTGATGCCTAGGAGAAGGGGATGGTTTGGTAGGTCCCCAGGCACTGCATTCAAGTCTCTTAACAGAACTGGAGGCTCCTAGCCCAGCTCGTTGCCCTATCAAGACCCCTTACCAATGCGGGCACAGATAGTCATGAGCATGTCAGTGACAGTCTTGGAGTCATCCACCATGATGGTCTTCACAGTTCCATCCAGCATCCGGATCTTCAGGGGTCTCTGCTTCTTCCTGTACTCCATGGTGTCCTGTTGGAGCAGGAAAAGGTGGTGGTGAGGACCTACTTAAACTATGGGCATTATTTCCTTTCTACACTGAGAGAAGGCGAGTCAATTACAGAAAGAAAGCTGTGACAGCTCATTCAAAAGCAGAGTATTATGACTGAGTGTAACAGAAAGCCACATGGGCATGCTCTACTCAGTGGTAGAGTGCTGGCCTAGTATGTGCAAGGCCCTGGGTTGGAGAAAGGAAGCAATATGGGGGAAGGAGAGGGAGAGAGACAACAAATGTGGGTGCTGGATACAAGCAAGGCAGGGATAGCTGTTGGAAGAGGATGCTGGTGGTTAATGAAAGAGATACTCACCCCATTTCGGAGCATGTAGTAGTCCAAGGCTTTTCCAGCCTCCAGCCATATACCCTTTTTGGGGTCATCATCTGACAGAAACAGTCCAAAGTCGCTGGCTAAAAGGGAAGGCAGATCCTTTTATACTCATGACAACCCCATTGTGGCCAAATAGCCACACCACTATTCCTTTTCAAAAAATACTTTATTATTTTTATTATATGTGTATGAGTGTTTTGCCTGCATGTATGTAAGTACGCCATATGTGTGCAATGCCCCGCAGAGGCCAGAAGAGGGTGTCCGATTCTCTGGAACTGGAGTTACAGATGGTTGTTAACTGTCATGTGGGTGCTGGGAATTGAAGCTGGGTCCTCTGGAAGAGAAGCAAATGTTCTTAACTACTGAGTCATCTCTCTAGCTACCACTACTCCGTAATATACTTTCTCCCATGATCTTGGTCTTAAAGAGGAAGAAGGAAACCTTGGAGCATAGTCCTGAGAGGTAAGTAACCTCAGGGCACAATGGGAACACAATGCTCAAGGCTAAGAACCTGAGAATAAGTGATAGAGAATTCCTGCCCCCACCACTTGGATAGTTAGACTCACGAGGGCCAGCCAAGGCCTCTGGGATGCGCTCCCGAATGATGCGGCAGGCGTCGTACACCATAGTAGATGGCTCAAACTGCATCGTCTTCACCACATTCCCAATGCTGATCTTCAGCGAGAGTGCAACCATGGTGGCGACTTCTGATCTTCAGCCTGACTGTACCTGGCCCATGGCATCAGAGCATTAGAATATACTCTCAGTGGAGAAGGGGCCCCGGAGAGTAGTCTCAAGGAGGATTTTTAAAGGGACTCGCCAAAACAGAGAGTAATAAGAAGTTGTTTTTGTCTTTTTTTTTTTTGGTCTTTTTTGAGACGGGGTCTCCTTGTAGCCTCAGCTGGCCTGGAACTCACTATGTAGACCAGGCAGGCCTCGAACTCACAGAGATCAGCTTGCCTCAGCCTCCCGAGTGCTGGGATTTAAAGGCGTGCACCACCATACCCGGCATTTTTGTTTTATTTAAAAATTTCAAAAAGTGAAAAATTATTTATATCAAACGGAACAGTCTTGGCCATTTAAGACATCCCAGGGTGAGACTGGTCTTCAGGGGACAATAGCAGGTCTGATGTAGTGTTACCTGAGGACACTGCCTGCCTGCTCTACTAGAATCTGTGCTTGTCTTTTTCCAAGTGCCTCTTTGCCCCTTGTCCCTGCTCATCTCCCTTCCCAGCATGCCTCTGCCTTGTTTTTGTCTTTTCCTAAGTCAATATTTCTGTCTCCTACTATGTCCTGCACACTTCACCAAGTCTAGGACTTTCAGAGTTCTGCCCTGACCCATCATGTGACCTTCTTTCTCACAGCTTTGGCCTTCTCAGCAGACATTGTGGTAACTCCCAAAGGCTCCTCAATCCTGCAAACGGCCTCCAGCTAGCTGTCAGGGAGACCAAATACTGGCTGTCTGGCCATCCAGGCCCACACCTGTCCCAGCTTTCTTCCAACCTGACAGGCAAGGTAGAGTTGATTCTCTGTCCAGAGATCTCAGAAATGACCTAGTCAAAGTCAACACTTGGATTTTACAGAAAGAGAAACAGATGCTATAGGACAAGAGAAAATTTTATGGCAGGTGAAACAACCTAGACCTTCTAACTTAGTTCTTGTTCCTTCCAAGTCATCAAGTTACTGCAACTCCCCTGCATGCTCTCTTCTTCAGCAAGTCCTTCTCAGATTGCCTTTCGCTCTGCCCTCAGACAATGCTTTCAGGGCAGTTCAGCATTTGCAAATCCCAACTTCCCTCTATCCATTAGCCACTACCTCTCAGTGGAGCTAAAGGAGCCACTGTGAGCAGTGGGTGGCACACAGGCCCAAAAGGACAGGTCTACCCAGCAGGTGATGATGTGGCCCAGTGTGGTATGCGATTGGGTGCCTCTAAACTTAAGAGGAGTGAATGCAGTCTTCCCATTCCCCATCTAGCAAACTGTTAGCCCAAGGGGGTAAGCAGGACCAAAGGAAAGAGTGGGAAATAGGTGGGGTACCAGGATACAGAAAGTATTTGAAAATCAGGGAACTTAGGAAAAGACAGAAGAAAAAAAGGTCAGGAATAATGAGGTGGGAGAGTTGAAAGTCTTGGTAGAAACCAAAGCCAGATGTAGGAAAGATCTGAATCAATGACTAGTAGGCTGTTTCCGACCATACATACAGTCTACGCTAGAGCCATAGCTTCCCTCTCTTTACCCCAAATGAGACCTCTCCCAGTCTCCTCAGTTCCAGCTCTCTGTCCCCTCCCCATTCCTGGGGCAACTCTCCCCAAAACAGGACAGACCTGGCTGTGGACAACAGGAGAGAAAAGGCTGCAGGGTCAAAGAAGCAGAGTCCGAGGAACTGGAAAACTGAGAGGACCCTTCGGTCTAAGCTGATTGTATGTATGCCCCCCTCCCCCCATTTCCTCCAGACACATGGATACCCACTTATCCTCAGAAACCTCTGGTAGGACCTTGATAAGAGTTGAGTCATGCCTACCCTGACCTCCTGGCTGGTGATGAGTGGCTATCCACAGTTAACCGAGGGTGAAGGGAAGTCAAGAAACTGGACACTGATGTGGGGGTAGTGGTAGCCCCTGGAGTATACGTAGACGTTATCTGCTTCCTGCCCCAGTCTGAGAACTTTAGTTCCCTTTCCATCATGTTTTATGGAATAGCAATACCCCCTTCAAGTCCTCCTCCCAGGGAACTCCTCCTCCCTCAATACATTCCTGAGATGCATTCCAGAGGAGTTGGGCAATTGGGGGGGGGAATGGAGGACAGGAGGTCAAATCCCAGCAAGGAATGGAATGTAAATGTACTGAGGCTAAAGAATTTGGGAGTACATAGAGAATATCATCAATGTAGATACCCACAAAGGACACTGCAGAAAGATAGGGAGTTATAGAGAGGGACAAAGGAAGAGAGAAAGCTGTCAGCAGTCAGAGTGTAACAGGGTTGGGGGAATAACAGTCTGTTACCAAATTTGGCCTCTGAGTCCGCAACCGCTGGGGAAGGGGGAGGGGGGAGGGGTTTGTGGGTGAGAATGACATATCCGGCCTCGGGCTGCTGGAGGCTCATTTAGGGCTGGACTGGGCAGTTGAAAGGCTAGACCTGACTTCCTCCAACACAGGGACTTGATATCCACACATGCATACTCATTCTCCACCAAGGCACCATGGGCTATACAAGGAACTCTTTCCCACAAAACTCCCTATGCTGTCTCTACAAACATCTTAGCTCAGTCTCACAACCCCAACATAGATCCATCTTCTTGCATGTACCCCATCCCATACACACAGCTTCCCCACAAGTGTATCAGGCTCCAAAGCCTAGGCCCCCTGCACCTCTCCTCCCATAATGCATACATCTTCCCAACTCAAGCATTCCTTGAGGATCTATTGTGGGGAAGGCCCTAGGGCATACTTTTAGTGGCTGGGAACCAAGATGAGTAAAGCCTAGACTTTGCTTTCAGTAGGTTGCCAGCCTTCCAGGTGGGTAAGCTAAATACAGAGTTATAGTAGAGGGCAGACTGTGTGCGATAAGAGCCAAAATGTGCATGCTCAGAAAAGGGACCCCTTTAGGTTAGGGAAGGGGGGCCAAAGTGTCCACAAAAGGTGTTATTTGAAATTCAGATTTTAAAAAATGAAGATAATAAAAAGCAAAAATGATCTGTCATTTATTGACTGTGTCAATTGCATTGCATTCAGTTAATCCTTACAACAGCCCTGCAAGGTAGGTGTCATTATCTCCATTTTTACAGACTAGGAAACTGAGGCTCAAGGAAGTTAAATACTTGTCCAAAGTATTTGTCCAAATAATAAGCTGTGAATCCAGGATCCGAACCCAGGTCTCTCTCACTCCAAAGCCCAAGCTCTGTCCATTAGGTCAGCCGAGGATGAGTCAAAAGCAGCATTCCAGGTAGAGAGAATAGCATAAGCAAAGGTGGAGAAGCAGATCATGGAGAACTCGGGGAAGTAAAAGGCAGGCTGGCTGAAGCATGGGATACCTGCAAGGGAGCAGTGGAGGGGAGTCAGGGTTAGGATAGAAAGGCAGAGGCCGAGTGGGGTATGAGGAAGCTACCTACTGGAATGCACTGAGAAGCCAAGGAAGCTCTGAGTGGAGAAGGAGTACCCCCAGAACTGGATTTTAGGAAAATGCTGGATTCAGGTTAGAGAGACAATATATTAGTAAAGTAAGAGGTGATGAAGCCAGAGTTATGTGTGGGGAAGAAGCTGCCGTTCAGTATAAAGTTAAGACTGACAACAGTCTGTTCTGTCAACTCCCAGAAACCTGAGCCCAAAGCCAGGCTGGGGTCCCACAGCTTCCTATGACTAATAGCTACTTAGTGACTAGGGTAGCTTCAGTTTAGGCAATAAATTGGGGAGGTAGGAGGATAAGGTCAGGGAAATGTGAGGATAAAGCTGTGGGGGGAAAAAAAGCGATGTGATTATAGGTAAGGGCAGATGGGTGGGGTTACTGACTACAGCAGGCTAGGAATGGGGATGACAGGGTATAGAAAAAAGCTGGGGAAAATGATGGTAGGAAATATACACATGAAATCAGCAACTGAATCAGGCTGAGGGAGGACAGGAATGACATCAGGCATGGTGGCTAAGGTGAGGAATGACAAAGTGAGGTCACAGGCCAGGTCAGGCTTACAGGGGTTTAAGAAGAGCTGGGGATGTGGTAAATGGCTAAATGAGATTGAGGTCGGGAGGGGGTGAAGGGCCATTGATAAGTAATGCCAGAGTTGAAGTGGGGGGGGGGGATCGGCGGGCATAAGGTACTGTCAGTGGCTGAATCAGACTAGGTAGGGGATAGTGAGGTCAGTGACAGGGTCAGGCTGGGAGTAAAATGGGGGTGTGGTCAGTGGCCTAGCTGGGCGTGGGATCAGTGACACCCAGTTTCCTCTTTGGGTCTCACTTCCTCTTTTTGGTTGGGACTGGGGGAAGGAGATTTACAACTGGACCAAGAAGTTAAAGGAAGCTCAGAACCAGGGGATGGACATGGCAGGACTCTGGCATTTAGTAAGTGGTATGCAGGAATATGAGTGGGTAGAAAGAGAAGGTGCTTTAAGATGGGAAAACTCAGATTTGGGTGAGTGTAAATCAGAGTAGAATGTGAGAATGGACAGTAAGGTGAACAGCACAGAAAGAGTTAAAGGCAAGGGAAGTATTCTATAAGGAAATATGAAGGGTGTGCAATGTCGAGCCAGGGAAAAGAGCCAGAGAGAAGGGCAGTGCATAGGGGAGAGGGGAGAGGGAAGCAGTAAGGCTAAACTGTCAGGGGATTCCGTCATTCCCTTCTCCTCTGACAACAGTGTTCCCTTGGTCAGCTTCCCCTTCAGTCACGGGTCTCATCTTTCCTAGGCAGTTTTCCTCACTATAACTAGACACTGTGGCTCCTGGGTCTCTGTCCATTTTCCACTTCCCATCTTGTGAATAACATAGTTCCAGAATCCCTGTCTCCCAACGGTGGTGGTCCCAGTAATGGGTTTTAGGCATAGAGAGTGAAATAAAGAAGCTGGAATTCCAGGTACCTGCAATTTTGGCTGGCCCAGAACTCTGGCCTGCAGTTAGTTTGTCACTTCTCTGGGTGAAAGAAACCTCTGTAACTACACAGAAATAAGAGACTGCTCCACAAAACAAAGGCACTTGCTGCCAACCTCTTAAATTCTACTTGCTTAACCATACCCTCAACCTCAACCCCAAAAGTTGTCTCCAACTCCCAACAATTCTGACCTTAATTTGTTTCCTGATTCCCCATATTTGACATTCATCCCTCTCCTAGTACACACCCATACTAATCTAGTTTTTATCTTTGGGACAAAATCTCCTGACTAACCATAAATACTGACCCCTAAACTCATTTGTAACTTGATTCCCAATTCACTTTTTCACTGTTTATCCTTAAACTGACCATGGCAATGGCCTTTAATCCCAAAATGGACTTCTAACCTAATTTCTGTTGTTGATCCTTAACCGGACCCTGTACTCTGACTTATGCTTGTCATTCTAGAAAACAAAATAATGACCTCAATCTAAACCTCACCTACACAAAGCAGGCACGCAAATAATTCTTAGAATTTCGTCCAACTTTCTAACTTCAAAAGGGACCCTGGCCACCTAAACCCAACCACACCTAATCCCAAATTCACCCAAAGCTTTCCTAACGACATACCCGCTATCAACTACCACCAAAACCCATCCCCGCCCAGTGCCTCACTGCCTGCCACCCATTCCTCGCCCCCCACCTCCAACCTATCGCAGCCGAGAACTGCTCCTGGGAAAAGGGCCTGCCTCTTGCAACACGGAATGCACAACTCCGACCCCAAACTGAAACCCACAAGACGCTGACCTCCCCAACCTCCCCAACCCGACCGGACACAGGATACGCAGCAGAATGAGCCCCGCCCGCCGCTCCGGGGCAAGCCAGGGTGCAGCCCCACCCAGAGGCTCCCGCCCGTCCCGTCCGGCCTACCTGCGCTGCCCGGGTCCGTGCCCCGCCCGCCGGCCCGCTAACCCGCTGGCTCTCCCGGTTGCTCAGGGGCTCCGGCCTCGCCCTCCCTTCGACAGTGTGGGCTACTTCCGTCCGGGGAACGTCCCCCACCCGCGGGCGGCGCCCTGGGCCCGCGCTCTATGGTCGCGGAGCCTGCAGGAAGCTGCTCTGGCTGCAGCTCTCGATGCTCGGGAGCCGGCCGAAGCCCCGCAGCCCCTCCCCGGCAGGAAGCTAGGGTGCGGCACAATCCGGAGCAAACGTCTGCACTGAGCCGGAGCTCGCTTTTAGAGTCTAAGGCTTCTTTCTTTTTTTTTTTAGCTGGGGGCGAAGGCGGAGCCGGATTCGTAGAATCCCCGCCCTTAGGGTGTGCGGAAGCAGCACAGACGTCCCCGCGATTTGCATAGCCCCCCGGGACGTGGCGCCGCCTGCCGGCCACTTCCGAATCTCAGGGAACTACAAGTCCCAAGATGCCACGGGGCTATGCGTCACTTGTGTTATGTTGGAAGCTGAGGAGGGCTGAGGATAGGAGGCGGCTGTGGTTTAGGGTGACTGCTAGATCCTCAGCGGGTCAGCCCCGCAGTGAGCGGCAGGTAAATCTGGAGACCCCTAGGACCGAGGCATCGTGCCCAGGGATCGGACACTGGATCTGCTGCCAGGGAT
Organism: Nannospalax galili; assembly: GCF_000622305.1. Classification (NCBI taxonomy): domain Eukaryota; kingdom Metazoa; phylum Chordata; class Mammalia; order Rodentia; family Spalacidae; genus Nannospalax; species Nannospalax galili. Next base: position 261,142 of record NW_008346082.1, on the reverse strand, counting down.
CCTATCCATAGATGTCCCAAATGGAGCTGGCTTTGGACCCTGGTGATCAGGATCTGCTGGGCTTCCTGCTGGAGGAAAGCGGAGATTTGTGGCCTGAGCCCGACCGGTACGCGGAGGCGCCGCTGGACTGGGAGCTGCGGTCTTCAGAGGTGGGTGGGCGTTTGGGTGAGGAAGCCTGCGACGTCCGTGAGACCGAAGGGGCGGAGGTAAGTCAACGCCTATGGATTTGTTAGAACTCCGTGCAGGCCCTGAGCGACTGGGAAGTAGAGGATTTACTGAGCTCTCTGCTCAGTCCCTCGGCGTCGCCGGACGTTCTCGACTCCTCCAACTCTTCTGTCCACCATGACCACACTTACTCCCTCCCACAGGAACACGTCTCTATAGATCTAGGTGAGACTGAAACCTGAAGTCTGGGGATAGGGGGCCGGAGAGGGTTCTCGGGCCTGGCTAGCCCTACTTTCTCTTTTGCAGATAGTGGGAGCTGTGAAAAGGAGGGGTCATGTTTGACTCCGCTGCTTGTGGAGGAGGCAGCAGAGCAGGTCCTTGAGTTTTCAGGATTATCGCCACCTTGCACGACTGGGGACAAGAGTTCCCATTTCTCTCTGACAACCCAGTGCAAGTCTGCTGTCCACCATTCCCAGGAGATTTCCAGGCTGAACCTGACAGAGGAGGAGAAGAGGCTTTTGGAGAAGGAGGGGTTTACTCTGCCCTCCATGCGTCCTCTCACTAAGGTAAAGTTTCCATTGACCGAGCATAGGCTAGAGACTGTGGGACTGTGAAACCCAAGTGGGCAAATTCTGTTCATTTCACATCAATAACTTGAAAACGGATGTGTCAAAATCTTAGCAAATTTGTTGCTAGTAGGAAACTGGGGCAGGTGGTTAACATGCTAGATACAAAGGCAGATCCTGATTTTATAGGGCTTATGTAAATTTTGGTATTTTCAAAAATTATCAGTGTAGGGTGGGCTAGCTGGCTTAGCAGGTAATGGTATTTGCCTCCAAGTTTGACAACCTGAGTTCAATTCCTGAGACCCCCATGATGGAAGGAGAGAACAGATCCTGTAGATTGTCCTCTGACCTCCATAGGAATGCTGTGCAGTGGTAGGTACATGCTGACAAACACACACAAAATAAATGTTTTGTTTTTAAGTCAGTTTAACATTAGTATAGGGCATTGGAAAGAATGTGCAAATGAAGGGCCTTGACACTTAGATTTCATTGGCTTCATAGTAACCCCTTCCTGCTCAATGGGAGGAATGTTTGATTGGCTGGACTAAACAGTCTAACAAAATAAACGTCAAAGCTGGGCATGATATTTTGCGCCCATAATCCTAGCACTCAGGAGGCAGAGGCAGAAGGATCCTTACAAATTCAAGGCCACTGCCCAAGTGCTGGGATTATAGGCATATACTACCTACCTTGCCCAGCATTTGTGGCAAAAACTTTTACGTTATTTGCATTTTTAATTTTTTCATGGTTATTTCTTGTTATATAGATGTTTAATTAGTTGAGGGCAGGAGGTTCAGGAGTTAAAGACCAGACTCAGCTATATGCTAAGTTCAAGGCAAACCTGAGCTACATGAGATGCTGTCTTCCCTCTGCCTCCATTACAAGATGAGCTATCAATGTAACATAGTTATTAGGAAAGCACATGGAATTTGGAAACCATCAATAGAGGTGCTTCCTCATGAAGGGCCATGACTTGTTTTCCTTTGTACTGACCAGAACACACCTTAGCACCCTTTAATTTTTTGGCTGGTACTACGGTTTGAATGCAGCATCTCATGCATGCCTGTCATGTGCTCTACCACTATGCTACATCCCCCAGCCAAGGCTAGGCTGGCCTCAAACTGTCTATGTCGTGGGTAGGAAATGACTGAGCTTATGATCCATTCTTCCACACCTGCCAAGACTGGATTACAGGGGTGTGACATCGCTTTTGGTTAGTGTCCAGTTCTGAGCCTATATCTTTGATATTTATTAACAAGATAAAATATTATCCTACCAGAAACATCAACAATTTTATTCAGCTTTTTTATTTTTGAGAAAATGTTTCAGCACTTTAAAATAGCTAAACAGTAAATTCTATATAGCTCTAGATATTCCAGGAAAATCCAGTGGATAGAAACTATAAGGAGACAGGTGTTGGGTTAGGGTTAAGATAAGGAAGTTTTTTTGTTGTTGTTGCTGTTGTTAGTTTTGAGACAGGGACTTAGGTAGTTTAGTCTAGGCTCAAAGTCTTTAGCCAAGGATGGCCTTGAACTCCTGATTCTCTTCCCTCTACCTCCCAAGTACTGAGATTACAGGCATGTGTCACCACATCTAGTTTAGGAGGATTTTTTTATTATTATTATTATTAAAACTAGTCTGATACTAAACACCTGGTCCTTGAAGATATTCACACAAAATGCCTATTGATCAGGGAAGCTGTAGGAGAGCTTCTGGGTAGAAGATTGAACTTAGCTGCCTTCCAACTCTTCAGTTTACTAATCTTGGATAACCTTTTCCCCATCTTCTCTTAGATGGAGGAACAAGTTCTGAAACGAGTACGGAGGAAGATTCGCAACAAGAGATCTGCTCAAGAGAGCCGGAAGAAGAAAAAGGTGTATGTAGGGGGGCTAGAGAGCAGGTAGGAAAGAGAGAGAACAGAAAAAAAAAGTTGGAAGCCTTCAGTTTTTGAAGGGAGGATACAGGCAGTGTCCTGACACCCATATTCTCCTCCAGGGTCTTGAAATACACAGCCCAGAATCAGGAGCTACAGAACAAAGTACAGCTCCTAGAGGAACAGAATCTGTAAGCAGCCCTCTAAATGTTCCTAATGCTCTCTTACTTTTCCCACTTCACACTTGATTTCTAACTGGAAAGCTCCTAAATGCAAGATGCTTGCTTGGTCTTTACTAGGGGAATAAATTTACAAGTAGCCAAGAAGTACCAGGATAGAGAAAGACTGTGTGGGGGCAGTCAATGTCTGAGAGCAGGTAGGATCCTGGGGTGGGGGTGGGTGGGGAAAGCATTCTAGGTGAAGGCTAGAATTCTAGCACAGGTGAATCAGGCTAGAAGGTAGGAAACAGAGAGTGCCCATTGTGGATTATACCCAGAGCTGATCAGACAGTGGAGAATTACAGAAGGTATTTGCAAAGGAGTTTAAGTCAGGGCAGAGAAGCTTTTTTTGTTTGTTTGTTTCAATACGGAAATTCAGGCATTTGTTCCCAAAGAGGAAGAGGTCATTTGCAAAACAGGCAAGAAAACTAAGAGATTGGATCCAATGCACCAATGGAGAGGGTAGTGTTAACAGGAGGGATTCATTGTGACTCAGGTGCCAGGCCAGGGCACACTCATCACTGTCTCCTCTCTTCCCTCAGGTCTCTTTTAGATCAACTAAGGAGACTCCAGGCCATGGTGATTGAGATAGCAAACAAAAGTAGCAGTGGCAGTACATGTGTCCTGGTGAGGAGGAGGATGGGAGGAGAGGTCTTTTCTTGATAAAGATGGGTATAACCCAGGGCCCTCCTTCATTTCCTTTTTCCTGTGTTATAGGTCCTACTGTTCTCTTTCTGCCTCCTCCTTGTACCTGCCATGTACTCCTCTGACACAAGGGGGAACATGCCTGCTGAGTATGTTGGTAAGTCTTAAGGATGCCTTTAAAGCATGGGTTGGTTAGGGCAGAGGACTTGGTCATTCTGTGTTGTGTCCTGACAAGTCTTTGTCTCTTTAGCGCTGCACCGCCAGCTTCGTACCCTGCGCAGTGAGGACCCTCAGCAGCTGAAGCTGCCTGCTCTGCAGTCAGAGGTACCAAGGGACAGCACAGGCCAGTTGCTGGACAGTTCAGAACATACACTCCAGGCCTCTAGCAACTTTTCCTGCCTGTTGTACCACATGCCTCAGGCAGAGCCTCCTTTGCAGCAGCCACTCCCTGACCTCTCCCAAGAGACCCCCTTCTCAGAGTCCATCCTTCCCCTGCAGGTAAATCTCTCAAGAAAGGGGGAATGGCTCCCTACCCACAGCCCTTCATCTGTCCTCTTGCAGGGCGGGTATTCTGGTTAAATATGAGGATATGGAGTATTTCAGCAAGGGCCTGGGGATGCCTGTGTGTGTTCAAATAAAAAGGAGATGGGGAAAGGGCTGGCCTTTGTTCCTGTGCTGTAAGGATGCCTGGGAGCTCAAACACACCACACTTACTAGCTTTGTGGGTCTTTTATTTGTACCCATGTGTGTCTGTTGTCCCATAAATAGACTTCGAGAAATTGACTGGCCTCGAGTATTTCATGCAGTGAAGGAACAGGTAGGATAAGAAATAAATAAGTGGTTCCTCAGCCCCTTTTTACTGGCACAGTTGGGTAGGAAGAAGGAAAGGGGCATGATTGTCCTGGTGGCTCAGGGCTGCAGGAGTTTTGGGTGGAGGGAGGAAAGACCAGTCCGGAGGCTGGGTTTCCACAGTTCAGGGAGCTCACTCTGGACTTAGGTCTGCCAGAGTTGTCTTTGGTCCACATTTAGGCTCTGTGCTTAGTCCAGCGCCCTGTGTGACTATTGGTCTGCTGCCCTTTTTATGCTGTTGCTGTTGCAGGGCCAGCTGCATGGCCCAGATGCTCAGTGGCCGCATGTAGGCCAGTGAACGGAACACCTGCTGCTGGCAGTATGCCTCTGGAGTCTGGAAAGCCAGGCCTAGGCGTTCCCATACAGTGCGATAGCAGCCTTCAGCTGTCCGGAAACCTTCCCAAATTAGGCCCTGTGGGGAAAGAGAGAAGAGAGAAGTCTTAATGACTTGGCACTCCTGGTGCAATTACTTTAGCTCAGCAGATAAGACAGTAGGCCTCCTGCCCTCAGGGAAAACTTAAAAGCAGGAAGTGGAATGCATACCAGGGAAAAGAAGTCTTTATGGATGAATAAGATGGCATCGGAGTGCCTTGAACAAATCTGGTGGCTGAGGAAATTTTGTGGGCCACAGTACCAATGGTAGAGAGATGGGAAAGGGAAAGCGTTACCTCTTGGATCATGGTGGCTGCTAGCCCGTAGACCACACCCACCCAGACTTCATCAGACTGCACGCTGGATCTGTCAGGGACACCATGAGGCTGCATCCCATTCACAGCCCCCATAGCCCCTCCTGCAAAGGCCTGGACATTGAGCTCAAAGATGGTTTGGAGAGCACGGACCACATGCACGGTAGGAAATACCTGGAAGGCAGAGGCAGAGAGCTGGTCTATACCTGCCTCCCACTCCTAGGGAAACCCACATTTTTTCCTTTTTTTTTTGAGACAGGGTCTCCCTGTTTTCCCAGCTGGCCTGGAACTCGCTATGTAGACCAGACTGGCCTGGATCTCACAGAGATCCGCCTGCCCCCTTCTCCCAACTGCTGGAATTAAAGGTGCGCCACCACACTAGGCTCTTTTTGGCTTCTTTTAGTCTCTCTCACCTCAGTGTCTCCTTCTCCCAGGCCACAGGCCCTCAGGAACCACTGCCCAGCACACTGGTCAGACATGATGCTGCGGGACTGAGGCTGAGAGCTGCTATCGTAGTTGTAATAGCGGCCTGGAGTAGAAGAAGGGCAAAGTAAGGCTTCTTGGGTCCCCATAGTTGGTTTTAAGACTCCTTAGGTTCCTTCCACTTACCATTCCAGAGCAGTCTCTCATAGGCTTCCTGGCCTCGGCGGAGGATAGAAGAAAACTTATCCTGGACATCTTGTGCCCCACATAGAACAGCCATCTGAACCATCACAGCCACAGCTGCCAGCCACAGCCCTCCACAGTAAGCACTGAGCAGGGACAAGGGGTTGGGAGTCAGACTGGCAGCTCCAGCCACTCCCAGGCAATCTAACAGGTAATGAATCATTCTTCCTAGAGCACTACCATCCTTATATGCCCAGGTTCCCACCTCAGACCTCTTGGAAATCCCAGCCCCCCAACCTGGGGCCTGTGGTGACCCATCCATCATAGGTCTGGTCTGCATAGCCTCCATTCTCAATGAGTCCATCGTGGTCCTTGTCAAACTTCATTTCAGATTCCATCACAGCCTAGAGAGGGACCAAGACATTAAAGACCTAGGTTCTAAGGAAGACTAGCCAGCTAGGTTCTCCCCAGACACTAGTTATGCCCCTAGCACACTGGACACTGTGTACTCATCCCTTACTAGACACACTGGCCACATGTCCTTCAGGAAGCTTTGGTCACTCGTCAGGTAGTAGTCCCGATAAACTTGCAGTACAAACTTCAGGTTGAGGTCCTTCCAGTCAGCAGTATCATGAATCAAATATGCATTGACCCGGAGCCATGGCTCATCATCTGTGGAGGGAAAGGGACCTGGTTCGTCTGCATTGGCAAGCAGAGTAGAAGGTACAAGAGCTGATGGAGAAAAGCTGCCTTTGGGGACACAGGGATCTTTACCTGGGTCCCCAATATCATGAGGGATAACATTCCTCCTTTTCACAGGTGCCACTACCCCACTCATCAGGTACCGTCGCCGTGTCAGGTCCTCCTTGAGGGTTGCTAGAGCTGGGGGAGTAGGTGATCACACAAGTAGGTGAGGGAAAGCAGTGAATGGGCAGGCTTGGGGTCTGGTACAGAGCTCTGTGTGTGATCCCAGAGGGAAACCAATAAGCAGGATGCAGATATGCTCAGAGAGAAGGGGAAAGGTACATAATTTAAGGGACTATAAAAGTTCACGGGCAAAAGAAAAGAAGCTAAGAGGGAAACAACACAGAATTTACCCTCACCCATATCATACTGTAGACTGAGCTCAAGTTTGGGCCACAGCATGATGAGGGCAAAAGAAGCATAAAAGTGGACATCATATGTATTGTACATGCGATACTCCTGGCCTGGAGGAACAAGACAGATTTTGTTGCCACGATCCCAGCTTCCCCTTGATAGCCCTTCTCCAAAAACTGGAGCAGGGCACTGTCACCTGTCCACAGTCACCACTCACTCACTCATCCCCTTTATATCTTGGGACAGGCAAAAAAATCTATCATCTTGCTTTGTGTAGCACACTGACCTGACACACCCCAGCCCACCAGTAGCCCATACCCTCAAGATAGCCAAATCGACCGTAGTCTTGCAGAATAGGGCGGAGCTGATTCATGCTCCCTCCTAGCTCCTCTGGTAGGGAGTCCTCAGGAACTTCCAGCCATACAGTGCCTCCATCAGCCAGGAAATATAATTCATTGAACAGTGCAGATTTGTACCAGGCAGGCAAGGATCTGGGAAGCCAGAGGAGGGAATGAACCTTTATAAGTGTGGGCTTCCAAGGAGAGAAAGGATTCTAGAGTTCAGCAGAGTAGGTATACTAAGCGAGTCCCAGAACAGGCCTACTGAGGGGTGGGTAGGAATGGGTCAGGTCCTATTTGGAGTGAGTGGGCAAAATCCACTGGCACCTGTCATCCAATACTGGGTTCTGCCAAGCTGAGATCCTGTCCTCCCAGGCTGCATATTGGCACAGTGCATAGTGGCTAAGGGCAGGTGCTGCATCACCATCTGAGCCAAAGAACCTTGTATACCTCCTGAGATGGAAAAGGGAGGAAGAGATAAGAGCACTTGCTCCAGGTCAGAGCCCCAGTGCTTTTGGATCCCTGCACTTCTTTGGTTTTCCTACCTGTAGTGGACTTGGCCCTTAGCTCCGAACATGATCCTGGGCATGTCCCAAGCCAGTGAAAACTCCAGGCAGCACTGGCCTCGTGGTGGCAGCTTGCTGGAGACACATACTGCCCCAGCAATACCTACTCCTTTCTTCGAGGGGGTGCTTTGGCCTGAGAAACACAGAGGAATCAGCACAGGTACCCCCTTGAACCCCTAAGGCTAGGGACCCCTAACAGGAGAACAAGAACATTTGTCAGGTCTCCTATCTTAGGTCTCCTGGTCCTAAGACAGGACACAGCCTTTCTTCCCAGCACCTCCCAGTCAGACCGCCCCCATCACCAGCAGGGGAGTCCAGTTGTCCATCCTGAAGTAGGTCCTGCCACACCTGCTGCCCAGTGCTGTCAGGGTCAAAGGCTGTGCTGTGGGTTACCGTGGTATCTGCCTGTTAAAAGGTCAAAGACTCTGTGAGGGCAAGTATGAGCTCCTTTTATATATAGCCACCTCCAAGTTTCAGAGGCTGAGGGCTGTGATAAGGGTAAGACTTAGGAGTGGAGAGATGATGAGGGGAGGAAATAGGTTCAGGGTCAGACTGTGAGGGCAAGGACTCAGGGGCAAAGGTATAAGGCAGGCTCTTCCATTACCGTGCGTCGTGCAGCCACAGCCATGGTGTAGGGATTCGGAGGGGTTGGATGATGCAGGAGCAGGCCCTGTACAGTCTCCCCATCCCGTTCCAGACAAAAGGGCTCATTCCACAAGCCCCCTAGGGCATCATCTTCACCCCCTAATCCATTCCGCATGGAGAACATGATGGAAACATCCAGAGTTTCATCCCCTTCATTCTCCACATCCCACACAAAGATACCTACAGGCAGGCTACTGTCCTGGGGACAAAAGATTGAACTCAATCTTAATGTAGCCAGTCTTGGATCCACTCCCCAGGATCATCATGGGCACAGAGGAGCTCAAACACTCCCCAGTATGCTCTCTATCTTCCGCTTGCATCTCCCATATTCACAGATACTGGACGACCCAGAAGACTAGGATTAATTGGAATGGGAAGCCAGTGTGATGCTCATAGCTCCAACCCCTCCCTTCCATAAGTCATGGAATTTCTGGCAGAAGTGGATCTGGGAGAGGGAAGGTAATGGAGGAAACAGAAGGGAAAGCCTCACCTGGTAGTCATGGGGCAAGATAGGTGTGATCTGGCGGCAAGTGAGGGTGACATTCTGGCCAGGAAGCTGATAGACAGTCCAGGCCCGGGGATAGAGAGCATGGTAGAAAGCAAAGTAGCCACATAGGCCCCAGTTCCAGCTCCGTAGGACACTTGGACGCTCCAGGGACAGAACTTGCTGATACACAGTCTGCCCCTCCCGACGCAAGCACACTGTAAACTTGATCAAGAGAGCAGACAGGCTGGAAAAAGTAACCCACAGGCACCACACACTAATCTCCCTCCCTTCAAGGTAACTCCTCCATTTCCAGAGCCTGTTCTTGTTATCACCAGCCTCAGATCATCTCCTAGGCCTTTCCCCAACCTCAGCAAGCCATGATGTCCTGTTGCTTCACCCTCAGTTAACCTCTCAGGCTTCCTCTCCCTTTGTGCCCGTGACCTTAGCACCCTAATCCCTGTTTGTAATGTTTCAATGGCTCCTATGGCCCTCAGGCTGATTTGAAGCTCTCTAACTTGGCTTTCAAAGCCCTTCTTGATCTGGTCTCTGCCTCTTCAAGGACATTTTGGTCACACAAAATACTGTCTTGTCTTTGAGCACGTATTTCCTCTTCCAGGTCTTTCCCACAGTCATTCTCCATCTGGAAGATCCCTGTACCCGTCAAGGCCTAGTGCAAATGCTTTTCCTTCAATTTCCAGCAGCGAGTCATTCTGTTTGTCCTGTTCCTCTCTATTCTAACATTCGGTAAATTATGTCACAAAGTATTTCTGTTTCCTTGATTGCCCCAAGGCTTATTTTGAAGGTAGGGGCTACTTCCAGTTATGCCGTGGGTCTCCGATGCCTCGGCAGCACTGTTTCTCTTAGTGTACTGTACGTCCCACTTGTGTTGGCAGCCTTCATTTTTTCTGTCTTATTTCTATAATAAAAACGTAAGCTCTAGAAAGAAAGAACTCTGAGGGAATAACCTTGATTCAACATGTCTGGCATTTTACTTTGTGTAAAAATTTTCCTTCCTTTTCTTTCTTGTTTGAGATACGGTCTTGCTATGTGTAGCTCAGGCTGGTCTTGAATTGGTGATCCTCCCGCCTCCTCCTCCCAAGTGTTGGGATTACAGGCATGGCCCTCACCATAAAATAATTTTTTTGTGTTGTTGGGATAGTACAAATGGTTGAGACCACTAGCTCTTTATCACAAAGAGAATGGTTCTGAATTCCAATCTTTCCTTTTACCTACCATGTTACCTTGGGCATGTTACTATGCCCTCTAGATTTTAAGTTCCCTCATTTGTAAAATGAGCATGATAATGGTACTTTGTAGGATTATTTTAAATATAAATATACCAAAAGCCTACCATAATGTGTTGACACATTATACAGGCAATAATCACTGTAGAATCATGATTCCAGGATTCCCTTTGGGATACCGAAGGGATGAGGCCAGGGGTACCTTGGGTATGGAGCACAGCCACTAAACTTGAATTGAGAAGAATATTGTCATCAATGGGCTTAAGATCTGTGAGTTATTTCCCCTTTGCAGATGAGCTGAAAGCTGGAGGTATCCCTCAGTTAGAAAGAGAAACTTGGTCACTCAGGAGGTGGGGTTACTTGAGAGCTTTGGTGAAGGGCAGGACATAGACTGTCAGTTTATAGCCTAGTTGTGATAAAGGAATAGAAGGGGAAACACTGAAGCTTTAGAAAAGGGAAGGCTAGAGATCTAAACCTGAGATAGGAGGGATTTTGGGTGGGGGTCTTATGCAGGGAGACCTCCAAAGAAATGATCTGCTTGGCTGAAGGTTCACAAATCTGGGTAAGAAGAGGTATGCTGTATATGGTTTTTCACCACGACTGTGTAGATTTTTGGTTTTATTTTCCATCTTCTGATCCTCCCATGTTCTCTCTTTTGTTTTTGTTTTTAAATTTTATATGGGGGGGGCATGCATATACCACAGTGTATGCACTTGTGATCAAAGGGTAATCTGTAGCAATCTGTTCTCTCCTTCCATCATGCGGGTACAAGGGTCAAACTCAGGCTGTCAGGCTTTTGTGTCTTCACCCTCTGAGCCATCTTGCTGAACATTTTTGTTATTTAACAGAAGGTCTTAGGTAGCCAAGCTTGTCTTGAACTCCTGACCCTTTTGCTTCCAGCTCCCAAGTACTGGGATTAAAGGGATGTACCTCCACACCCAGCTCCAAATATCCTTTTAGGGAGTGATCTAGGAATTCTCTACTGTCCAGTGGACACTGTCTCAGCTAGTAGCATGAAGACCGTGAGGTACTGGCTCAGCTAATAGAGTGAAGACCATGAGGTAGGCAGGAGACACTTATATAAGAAGCATCTTGGCTGTTTACACTTTCAAGGAACACAGGTTCTATATGAATCTAATCCTATTGTACACCCTAGCACAGAGCTGAGTACACAGCATCCTGAAAACACTTACTGGACTGAATCATATAGATGTCTAATTGCCACATCCCATGCTAGCCAAGAGCCCTTCCTTTGTCTGGGTCTTTCTTCCACTTCCTGGCTCTTACTTGGTCAACGATGACTGTCTGGTGCTGGTACATTCCAGGATTAAGCTGCCAACGACAGAACTGGCCTCTCCAGCCACGTGTGATAGTGCCTCCTCCAATGCCACCCAAGGGACAACCTAGAGAGATAATCAGGATGGTTGGTGGAGAAGTGGGAAAGAAAAGCAAGCCCACATCTCACTTTCTAGGCTACAAAGATTGGGTCCTTTGAAAACCTAGGGAATGCCATGCAGTGTGCATAACCTAGAAACCTCTTTGCCTAAGACTGTAGTTTTTGTTGTTGTTGTCTTTTTTTTTGTGTGTGTGTGTGTTTTTGAGACAGTCTCCCTGTAGCCCCAGCTGTCCTGGAGCTCACTATGTAGACTAGGCTGGCCTTGAACTCACAGAGATCCCCCTGCCTCTGCCTCCCAAGTGCTGGGACTACAAGCGTGCACCACCACGCTCAGCTGCCTAAGGCTGTAGTAGGAAGATGGACCCTCTCTGAACAGGGAAACTGAGCTGAGACTCACCGTAAATCTGTCTCAGGGGAATAGAATTAAACATGTCAATGAAAGGAGTCTTCTTCTCCACCTGAGTCTTCTGGTACCACCACTTCAAGTACCTGAGGAACAAGTGTCAATATGAGTGTAAGGAGGTAGGTGGGCAGTGGCTCACAAGCTGCAGTTATCTCCCTTTCTCTTGACACCCACCTGTGACCTCCCACAAGAGTCCCAAGGATGTCAGGCTTGATGATACATACCTGTGATCTCAGTACTCTGGAGGCTAAGCAGGAGGATCACAACTTCGAGGCCACCAAGGGCTACATAGTTGAGATCTGTCTCAAACAACAATATAGAGTCCTAAGGACCCAGCACTGTGTATTCTAAGACTCTCTTCTTCTGAATTACTCTACAGTTCAAGGTCCCTTCATCTTCCCAGTTGCCCAAGGACCAGTGTAGGACTGCCTTTGTTTCTATTTACTATCTTGAGAACTGACTGTTCTAATGCTCCTACCACTGCTTTGGCTTAATTACAGCTCAGAAGCTTTCGTCTGTGTCAAAAGGCCAGTTGCACTTCTCTGCATCCTCCATCACAGACATCACTAACTCCCAAACAAGCAAAATTGACAAAATGACTTTCCTTTCTTAAAAATGGCTTTTTATTTATGATTTTGAAAGGTGAAAAATTGGAGAACATAGCAGATAGAAGGGGGCAAGGAAGTCAGGTATGGTGGCTCATGCCTTCCCAGCACTTGGGAGACAGAGGCAGGTGGATCTCTGTGAGTTTAAGGCCAGCCTGGTCTACATAGCGAGTTCCAGGCCAGCTGGGGCTACAGGGAGACCCTGTCTCAAAAAGACAAAAAAGAGGAAAAAAAAAATCATCTCATCCAAAGATAACTAAGGTTTTATATTCTAGACCATTTCCTCTTAAATCTTTATCTCCCTCTAGTCTAGCATTTAACTGTAAGCTTTCAGACTTTGCTCTTTCAAAATAACCATTAAATTACCTGGGTGTGGCAGCTCACACCTGTAACCCAGCACTGGGAGGCTGAGGTAAGTGTGGCACCATGGGTTCTAGGCCAGCCTGGGCTATACAGTGAGTTCCAGGACAACCTGGGCAGCAGAGTACCTTGTTCCCCCAAACAAAAACCAAAAAATAATCAGAATACCCAATAGGGTAAAGCCTTCTAAAAATTCCCAGGATTCTCCTGTTCTTGCTCCTTGCCCTGTATTGAATAGGAAAATGATTAGGACTGTCCCATACAAGTAAAAGATTCTATTTTCAGGCCAGGAATGGTGGCGCACACCTTTAATCCCAGCACTCGGGAGGCAGAGGCAGGCAGATCTCTGTGAGTTCAAGGCCAGCCTGGTCTACATAGTGAGTTCCAGGATAGCTGGGGCTACAGGGAGACCCTATCTCAAAAAGACCAAAAAATAAAATAAAATAAAAAAAGATTCTATTTTCAAGGTTGGGACATCTGCCTCAGCCTTCCTTCTAATCATATTCCTTACAAATTCTCATTCAGGATGGGTCACTAAGTAAGCCTTGCCCTACCAGACTCTTTCCCACTTTCAGTCTCCTCCTTAATTAATCATTTGATGCTCAATGTTCAGTCACATCACTTCTAAATGAATAATTTAGGTATACAAGCCCTCAAGCTTCTATTTCCTCATCTCCAGAATGGGAATAACCTCTGCGGTACCTACCACATTACAATCACTGAAAATTCAGATAACAGATAAGAAAGCTGTAAAGTGGAGTGGCCGTGACAGGTATGATCACTATGTCATACACTATGTCAGTTCTAATCAGACACCACCTTGTTATTTCAGTGTGTTCCTCATGTGAGCCTGACAAAATTTTAAGTCCCTTGGGTGAGGGGACAGTGACTAATTGAATATTATCTTCAGCTCTAAGCACAGGGCAGGGCACATGGTCTACAATTCATAAATATTTTCTGGATTTATAAATGAATAGATGTACAAACTGCAGGACATAAAAAGCAATGGCACATGCCTTTAATCCCAGTATGTGGGAGGCAGAGGCAGGTGGAACTCTGTGAGTTCAAGGCCAGCCTGGTCTACATAGTGAGTTCCAGGTCAGCTGGGGCTACAGGGAGACCCTGTCTCACAAAAAAGATAAATAAATAAAAAAGCAATGGAAGGCAAACTAGAACAGGGGGTAAGAAAAGTGGTAAAAGAACCAGGGCAATTCATTCTGGGGGCAAAGAAAAAGGCACAGACGACAAAGGATGAGGTAGTGGCAAGGCAGAAGGTCCCTTGGGCCAATTTAGAGGAAACTGAACAGCACCAAGAAGCCAGAAAGGATTGGTGGAGGTGAAGAAGGTGCAGCTGGGCCTATGGCACCAAGGAGAAGTTCCCCAAGATATGAAGATAGGCTGACAAAGGACTATCTGGCAGTAAACATTTATTGAGTGAACTGACTCTAGCTAAAGGGAGAGCAATCAAAATTGAACCTCCCCAAACTGAAGCTCCAAGAACTCTATCTTTCAGGAGCAGATCCAGATCAGAGTGCCCCTGAGTTCAGCTCCCTCTCAGGGATTCTCTTCCCTCCTTCAGCAGTTGGTCATTCCTGACCTACTTGGCCTTCTCTATAATATGAACCCTATCTCAAAAGTTATCATTCTGAGCCTGGTCTACATAGTGAGTTCCAGGACAGCTTGGGTCTACAGACCCTGTCTCAAAAAGACCAAAAAAAAAAAAAAAAAAAAAGTTATCATTCTGAATTCTTGCATTCTCTTCAATGCAGGACCTCATCTCATTCCAAAAGCTCCATGTCAAAGATACCTACTCCATGATAGTATGGAAGCCAAGGCCCAGGGGTTGAGCCAAGAGCTTAAGGCCTCTGACTCAGCTCATATTTAGTGGCTTAAGCTAGGATGGATGTACACCTGTTCTTGACCTTATCTCCACCACATGCAATCCACTTCGCTGCTCTCGGTACCCCAGATCTCGCTTTGACCCAAAAGTCTTGGGGGTCAGAATTGAGCTGCATCAGTATAAAGGTTAATACTGTCAACTTGACTGGATCTAGAATCACCTAGAAGACAAGCCTCTGAGGGATTATCTGCATTACAGTTTGGTGGGAAGATCCTTAGCTGTGGGTGGCACCATTTCATGGGCTGGGGTCCTGGACTGAATAAAAAGAAGAGAATTGAACACTAACATTCATTGCTCCCTGTTCCCTGGCTGTGGACACAGTGTGACCAGCCGTCTCAGGCTCCTGCTGCCATGATTTCCCTGCCATGATAGACTGTACCCTCAACCTGCGATCCAAAGTAAACCTTTCCTTCCTTAAGGTCTTTTGAAAGGTATTTGATTACAGCAACAAGAAAAGTAACTAATATAGACAGTTTCACAAATAGCCTAGAGGAATGATTCTCTGAGACAGGCCACCCACAGGCATTAGCAAAGGAACCAGATGTCCAGGCAGCACCAGACCTTTCTCCCAGCCCAGGCCTTGCCACCACAGTCTCACAGCACTGACTAGGGCAGTTATTGGTTCCCTATTTTAGAAGCTGTTGGGGCTGAGTTTCCCAACTTTTATGCCTCTCTCCCTAGCACTGTTTATATGTAGGGTGACTCAAGATGACCTCAACATGATGCTTTCTGTCCTTATATCCACCTGTTCCTGTTAATAGGTATGGCTCTTCATCACCAGTCTTTGAACCCAGTGGAGATCCAGAGGGGTTCTATAGTACCTGCTCTGGAGAGCAGGCTCTGGAAGACTAAGAGCTCTGGGGGTGTCTATGGCAGTGCATCCCTGGCTAGAACTGATAGTTAGGGGTCTGGGGATGTAGTTCAGTGATAGAATGCATGTACTCTATCACTGGGCTATATTTCCAGCCCTCTCCCATTTGCTTTCTTGGGATGGTTTCACTGTGATGCTCAGATTTGCTCTGAACTCTTAGGCTCAAATGATCCTCCCACATCAGCCTCCCAAGTAGGTGGGACTACAGATCGGCACCACTTTGCCCAGCTCCATCTTTGCTTTTTCTATCAAAAGCCCGCTGGCGTCAAAAAGAGTGAACTCCTCACCCTCTCCTTAGGGTTGATGGCAGCCAAACTCACCTACTCCGTGTGGAGTTAAGAACTCCAGGAAAGAAACAGGTAAGTGCTGGCACTGAACCAAACACCACAGTGCTTAAATAAGAGAATCTAGGGTGGAAACCGCCTTGCTACAAAGTAGAGCTAATCTGAAATTATCCTACTTTGCTACAAAGTATAGCTATTCTCAAAGGGAAGTCTGGGAAAGAGGAAGTGCATGGATGGGAGCCTGGATGGCCAAGGCTGAACACAGAACTACACGCTCCTACTCTCCTGCTGAAAGGACGAGATGCTGGGAGATGTGCCTTAGTCTCATCCTCTACCACCTCAGGGCCAATAACGACGATGGGACACACTTGACTGGAACCAAGAGTCCACCTGCTTGCTCACCCTTTCCCACTTCCGCAGGAAGTCTTGAATGGGAACAAAGATCAAGGCATTCTAAGCAATGGGATCTACTCACCTCAAGCCCAAACCAAAATGCTTCACCAGGTTGCTTAGAGAGACGTTGTTAGCATGAAAGGGCTTCCTCTTCTCTGCAAACTCGTGAGCCAGACAGATGCGCCAGCCAAAAGGAGGCACCCGGTAGCCCCTAGCTTTACCCTCGTAGGAGGCCATCAGCTGCCCAGAGTCCTCTGAATTACAGTCGTCTGGTTTTTTCTGAGGTCCACTGTCCTCTGGGCTTCCGCAGTCTGTCACCAGCACATCCTCAGTGTCTCCAGTATCTTCAGGACAATGAACTTGTGGATCTCCTTTGGCACAGCTGATCTGCTCTGAGGCTGGTACGCAGGTTCCCATGTTCACTGGATCCAGGGTCCTCACAACTGGGATGGGCTCGGGTCCCTAGCTCTGTGACACGCTTCTCGCCAGCCAGTCCAAACGCGGGCGCCAGTTGCAGTTCGGTGCGGTCGGGGAGGGCCCGGCGCTGGGGAGAGCCGTGGGGCGCTGCTGTCCAGGCAGAGACAGGAGCTCCTGCAGCGGCGGCGGCGGCGACTGCACTGAGGTCGCCTCAGGCTGTCCCGGGATCGCGTCTCTGGATCCTGGGCGGGAAGGGTCGGGCCTTGTTGTCATTGGGCCGCGGAGATAAGCTCGCCCGGCCGAAGGCCGCCGGGCTCGGAGGACAGGGGCGGAGCCGCGGTACCTGCCTGCAGAGCTCCGCCCCCGCCTCCCGCGAGGACCCGCCCCTGGGACCCGCCCCGGAGCGCGCGCTCCCTAGGCCCCGCCCCCTGCGTCCCCAGGGCTGGGCTCCAGGGCCCTCGGCCCGGGTCGGGGCAGCGCCCGCGCCCAGGTGCCACCGTGGAAGGGTGACCCGCAGCCCCGGGACCACCCGCGCCCCGTCCGACCGGAAGCAGCCAGCCGGACCGGAAGGGGCTCCTCGGCGCTGCGGGGGTGACGAAGGAAGTCCCGCCTCTGCCGCGCCACGGACGCCGTGGACCGGACGCTGTACCCGGAGGGGCGGGCAGGTGAGGGCCTCGGTGTGGGACCCCGCATTCGGGGAGAGACTGGCCGTGCGGCGATGGTCCTGGCCTGGGACCTGAAGCCAAGCGGGAAGTGGGGACCGAGGCAGGCCGGGGATTCCGCGGGGGCGCGGCGTGGGGCAGTGGGGGTCTGGGACCGGAGCGACCCCCCCCCAGGCGGTACTGAGCCCGCACCCCAGCCCAGCCCATCCACCTGCCCCCTCCCGAAATCCCGGCGCTTCCTACCCGCACCGAGACTTGGAAAGTCCACTTCTTGGCCCCTTTGACCCAGGTCTAGACCCTAGGTCTCGGCTCTGATACCCCTTCCTCCATGCCTTGCCAATGACCTCCGACCCCCGGTGTTTCCTTCTAGATTCGATTCTGGAGCTGCCATGATTGAAGTGGTAGCTGAGCTGAGCCGGGGTCCTGTATTTCTGGCGGGGGAGGCGCTGGAATGTGTGGTGACTGTCACCAATCCCCTGCCCCCCACAGCCACTTCTGCATCTAGGTGGGGACGCTGGTGCTGAAGATCTGGCCCTTCTGGGAGGAAGTCTGGTATCACTCTTGCTAAGCCAGAGCTCCCATTGTCCTGTAACTACACAACCACCACCTCCTCCTCCTCCTCCTCCTTGTTCTTTATGCTCTCATTGTCGGAAAGGGCTGTTTAACAGAAGATGCACATGATATAGCCGTTTCTCCTTTCCTCCACTTCTCCCTCCACCTCGTTCCCTTGTGAACACGATACACTTCTCATTGCTTATTGGTTTCACTTTGGGGGTTCTGAATGTCCTGATCACTAAGACAGTCACCTAACCTTGGTGGTCTTCTCAGACAATGTGGTAAGGAGACTGAGAAAGCATTTGTGAAGTCAGGAACTAGCCTCTCATGCTCCTCTTCCTTTTCTTCTTCCACAGTGAGGCTCTGGCTTGGGCCAGTGCCCAGATCCACTGCCAGTTCCATGCCAGTGAGAGTCGTGTAGCACTGCCACCTCCTGACTCTAGTCAGCCAGATGTCCAGCCTGATAGCCAGACTGTCTTTCTGCCACACCGAGGTTAGAGATGGGGTACTGGCCTTGGGGGAGAGAGGGAGTCATTGTCACTGAAGGGTGAAGTTAAGTTCTTGTATGTTGTAGTCTCTGTTGCATCAGGTTTGTAGGGGAGGTAAGGTAACTATTTCTTTGGGGCTGTAGGACTGTCCCCATATCACAACAGAAAAGAGTTGCCAATTTTTCACAGCCTGCACTTCCTGTGTGAGCTTAATCAGTCCTGGACATTGGAATCATTTCACTGTGGTCTTTCTTACCTTTCATAGGTGAGAGGGGTCAGTGTATCCTTTCTACTCCACCAAAAATTCTGTTTTGTGACCTGAGGCTAGACCCTGGAGAGTCCAAATCATGTGAGTGACTGTCCCCATCCCTGCATTGCCTCTTAAGTCTTGTGGAGGGAGGATTCCTCTGGCTACCTCTAGCTGCCCTGACTACTGCTTCCCAACCAGACTCCTACAGTGAAGTACTACCCATAGAGGGACCACCCTCCTTTCGGGGTCAGTCAGTCAAGTACGTCTACAAGCTGACCATTGGCTGCCAGCGAGTCAACTCACCCATCACTTTACTCAGAGTCCCTTTAAGGGTTCTTGTGCTGACTGGTAAGTCAGGTTCCTGGAGGGAAGGGCTGCAGTAGAGGCTTGCCAAATAGGAAATAAGCTAAGAGGACCTGCAGGGAAGGGGGTGGGGATGGGGATGGAGAGTAAGTTGGGATGTAAGCCCTCAGGTATGGCTCCCCTTATCGTCATCCTTTTCAGGTTGGAGTCTAAACCCTATTGTCTGTTTACATCTCTGATCCTCCCAGTATTATCTCTCTACTCACTCTCTCTAGGCCTTCAAGATGTCCAGTTTCCTCAGGATGAGGCTGTGGCTCCATCCAGCCCATTCTTAGAGGAGGATGAGAGTGGGAAGAAGGATTCATGGCTAGCCGAGCTGGCTGGGGAACGCCTCATGGCTGCCACATCCTGCCGCAGCCTCCGTGAGAATCCTTTTAGAATTGCCCTGCTCCATCATCCCTCCCCTCAGTATATTCCTGTCTCAGAAACAAGTCTTCTTTCCACCTTCACTTTCATAGATCCATTAATATCTTGCTCTGGTTATAAAGGAAAGCCCTACCTTTTGACCTCTGAGACCCAATCCTAGATTATTCCTCAGTATAAACTTGAGGATCATCATTTCCCATTCTCCCCAGATCTATACAACATCAGTGATGGCCGAGGGAAAGTTGGGACATTTGGCATCTTCAAATCTGTATACAGACTCGGCGAGGACGTGGTGGGAACCTTAAACTTAGGGGAAGGAACTGTGGCTTGTTTGCAGGTGAGAAAGGAACAGAGCTTCTGTTGTGCTAGGCCTGAAGGGCCAGGGTGGAAGAAGGGCTTGTATAAAGAAGGGTGATTTGTAGAAGTGGATAATGGGGTCACTCAGCACTACCCTCTCACCTACAGTCCACACTTCCTGCTAGCATGCATCTCTCTTCTTACTCCCAGTTTTCAGTAAGCTTGCAGACCGAAGAGCGTGTACAGCCTGAATACCAGCGGCGCCGAGGGACAGGAGTTGCCCCCTCAGTGTCCCATGTGACTCATGCTCGGCACCAGGAGTCTTGCCTACATACAACTAGAACCAGCTTCTCTCTCCCCATCCCCCTCAGCTCTACCCCAGACTTCTGCACTGTCATTGGTGAGAACCTGTCCATTACTGGAGAAGGGAGTCAGGGACATGAGTGCTGGCCTTAGGCTGAGTGTCATGGGCTCTGATTCCTAAAACGTTCCCTGCCATACCCACATCTAGCTCCTGGCCCTTGAACTTTCTTAGACCTTCAGTCTTTACCCCAGTTTCTTAGATGCACTGACCTACAAACTCTTAACAGCTTTATTACTGTCCTTACTGCCAGGATGATCTCTGGTTCCTCAGCAGTTACTTCAAGCTACCTAGTCTTGACTGTTTCACTCTTGAGTTACTAGGTAATGGTAGTGCTATCCTTAACTCATATCTGTGGTTAACATGTTAACATACCAGATCTCTTCAAAACAAAGTATTTGATGATCGTAGCTCTCTGTCCTGTACTTTCTCCTCTTCATGAATATAGTTTGGTTTTTTGTTTTTGTTCTTTTTTTTAAAATTTAGCCAGGCATGGTAGCACATTGATCCTAGCACTTGGGAGGCAGAAGTGGGTGAATCTCTGTGAGATCGAAGCCAGCCCATTCTACCTAATGAGTTCCAGGTTAGCTGGGGCTACAGGGAGACCCTATCTCAAAATAAATAGATAAATAAATAAATAAACAAACAAACATATTTATTTTGCCTGTAAAGGGGTGCATAAAATCCACAGCATGTGCATAGAGGTCAATTTATGGGAGTCATTTCTCTCATTCCACCATGTCAGGCCTGGGGATCAAACTCAGATCATCAGGCTTGGTGACAAGCACCCCTTATCTGCTGGACCAGTCCTCTGGTCCTGGATTTTTGTTTTAATTTACTAAGCATATCCCATCATTGGCTTTTATTACTGCTTGCTTGCTTTTTGTTTGTTTACTTGAGATTGAGGTCTCATGTAGGCCAGGCTGGCCTCAAATTTGATATGTAGCCAAGGATGTCCTTGCATTTTTGGATCCTCCTTGGAGCCTTCACCTCCCAAGTACTGGTATTGTAGGCATGTACCATACCTGGCCTCCTACTAGCTTTTAAAGCTTTTACTTTACTTTTTTCTTCCACAGTGTCCCTGAAGTGGCGATTACATTTTGAATTTGTAACATCCCGAGAACCAGGATTGGTACTCCTGCCCCCATTGGAACATCCTGAGCCTGCCACCTGGACAGGTCCTGAGCAGGTGCCGGTAGACACCTTCAGCTGGGACCTCCCCATCAAAGTGCTGCCTACAAGCCCCACTCTGGTCTCATATGCTGCCCCAGGCCCCAGCACCAGTACCATAACCATCTGAAACTGGCCCACCTGCCCACTGTGGTACTAGTTTCTTCAAGAGACGGAGAACTCAGGACCTGAATGTTAGTGGAGCCCTCTTTTTTCCAACTGGGACCCAGCGGCTCCAACAATAAGAAACAGGCTTTCAACTGTAGCATTAATTTATTTATTCAGAATAAATTGGCAGCTGCTAGTGGTTTCCCTGGAAGTGGAAGCAGCAGTCAGCAGATGTGTGATCAGTTAGCTGGTGGGAGCAGGAGCCCCATGAACAGGGGTGCTAGCTGAGCCCCATTCTAGGTCGGGTCCTCCCCCTTTGCAGGGCAGCCGAGGGTCAGATTTTTGCACCAGGGAAAACTGACAGGTTCCTGCCTCCTGGCGGACTTCACACTCAGCAGGGAAGTCAATGGGGTGCTGAGACCTAGGGACCCAAAAATGAGAGCACAGTAAAGAGCCACTGCTGTGACCTCCCATACCCTCTGGTAGCGCCCCCTGGTCTCACTACGGCCTCTACTACCAGGAGGGACTTTTCATTTCAGAGCAAGAGGATTCCCTCTGGATCCACCTCAACTCCCTCTTGTTGGTACCTTCAGGTCTTTTGTTTATTCTTACAGCCCTAGCCATTCCTCAGTCACATGAGAGGCTAGTCCTCTAGCCATTCTTGGTCACTCACGTGTCACAGCAGCCCACACCAACAGGATGCAGACAGGTACAATGAAAACAGTCCTTGCGGAGCCAAGATTCACCAAGGGTGAAGTATTTCCCCTCATAGTGACAGGGAGCTAGGGAAGAAGGAACATCATTAATGGTAAGAGCTGAGTGAGCTGGTAGTGGTAGCAGCAGACTCTTCTGTCTGGGGTGGGAAAGAATCCGTGCTCACTACCCCAGTATATAATCTTTACTATTTCACAGGTTGAAGGACTGGATATCCTGACGGGGTCATCTCTAAGCCCCCCCCCCCCCATCTTCTAATCCTCACCCCACATTACCTTGAGCTTGGAAGTAACACTTGCTGTGAACTCCTGGGTGCTGCAGGAGCAGAGACACCACCAAGCAGATGATCCTCCAGCCTGGCAGGATCCCCTTGGCTTGTTGAGCCCGAGCCCAGAGCATCCTTAGAGCCATTCCTGCCTGCTGCTCAGCCCCTTCTTAGCTCTTTCTTCAGCCTCCTCTGGTCTTACCCCCTTGCTTTTCTTTGCCTTGTTCCTTTACCCTTTAGTCTCTCTCTTTCTCCTTGGGCTCCTGTCTCACACCATCTCAGTGCCCTCACTCTCACAGGCGAGGATGTTTTTAAAGTGAGGACCCTGACCCCCTGCTGAGTAGAACTGGAAGTGCTATAACTCTGTTTCCTGAGGTGAGGGCATGAAAACAAGAGGTCCAGCTTTTAACAAGCTGTGAGAGCTGATTCATGCCCCCACACAGCTAGAGGGAGGGAGGTGGCCATGGAAGGGGCCGCTGGACTGGGCACTTCCCAGCAAGGAGGTGGGAGGGGTGAAGGCCCCAGGTGGTCCCCACATCTCCTTGACCTGCCTAGGGGAAGCATTCCATCAGCCCTCCCTCCACCACCACCAGGGGTGTGTGTGCTGGGATCCCTGCCTGAACCGGAGGGAGGCATTTCCTGGGGATGGCTAATCCTGTGCCCCAGCCAAACCAAGGAGTTGCAGCAGGGTGCAACAGCCAGAGGCTCCAGGAGAGCAAGTGGGCATCTGGAGTGGAGTGTTTTCCTTCAGATCTGAGCCTAGGTTTCCCTGATACATCTGAGAAATGGCTACCCTGAAGGATGTAGGGGCAGAGGTTCTTCCACAAGTATCTAAAGATTATCTAGTATTTATCACCCTCAAACAAAACAGATGCAAGATTGTCCCATCTCTGGCAATGCTTCTGGCCCAAGAGAAGCATCTCCATGTGTCCTAACAGGAGTCACCCCACTTTCACAGTGATGTCTCTCCTGATGGAATGTGGGTTCATGAATGTTAGTCTTCAGCATCTTTTTGAGAGGTTCTGTAGGACTAGAGACAGAGTGCTGGATTCAGATCACTTACTAGTTATGTGACCTTGTACAAAGCATGTCACCTCTCATCCTACTTCCTCATCTATAAATTGAGGGTAGAAATGCCAACTCATAGACTTGTCATGAGATAGCACATGGGCTGGTCTTAGCACCATCTTTGGCATGCGTGCGATCCTCAGAAGATGCCACCCACTGAGATTAAGGCTAAAGCTCAAAGACAAAAAAATGTTTGTTCTTTGCATGGCGTTGAGCAGCTCCACACTGCTGAGGGCTTCTGTTGTGGGTTACACTCTCCTGTCCAACTTCTGACCTTTCCACGTACATGTTCCAAGTCATCTCTACCACCCTGTTCAAAAACTAGATGGCCCTGGGAGCATTTTGGCTTCAGTCCTTGATTTCTTGAATTCCTTATATCTGGTCTGAAAGGTGGTATTGCTGATAAAACTTTGTTTCCCACTTCGTGCCTTTGTCTCTGCCTTAGGGAGAGGGACCATGTTCTAGTGCCCTCTTCACTATAGGATGCTGCATTTTCTCAGGGTTCTCACCCATGTCTTGTGGACTCTCAAGTCTCCTTTTTTGAACACTCTGATGCTAGTTATACCTGGTACTAAAAGGCCTAGGCAAGCTGGATTTCTTTTACTTTCCCACATTTCAAAGCCTTAACTACTGTTGCAACCATTCCCTCCTGCCCACAAGACATTTGTTCTAGTTTTCATCCAAGTCTAGAGTCCCATTCACGGAAAATCTCACGCTTCATCCCCAGTATAGGAGATAGAGCTACTTCTAGCAGACTTCAAAGGCTCTCTGCCTGTCAACTCTTCAGAAACCACTGTCAGTAGTGCACCTCTACCTCCCTAGCTGTCTTCCCAAAGTACCTTTTCCCTTGGCTGGGGATGAAGCTCAGTGCTTGCCCATCTTGTACAATGCCCTAGATTCCAGCCCAAGTACTCCCAAGGGGGTTGAGGGGATAAAACAGGATTCCCTTTTAGAAGTGTCACGATAAAAAACAAAGGAAATCAATGTAGAAGGGTGTGCCTACCAGGTAGGCTGCTATGTGGAGGCATGGCCTTGATTGCTTGCTTGGCTTGGAGGGGCGTTGGTTGGGGGAGGGGGTAGTTAATTAGAGGGTCTGTCTAGCACTAAGCTTGTAAGTCTGGTCACTCACTAGTCAATAACTCTACTGCCTTAGGGGGATCCTACCTGACACTCTGAAGGCTGGGCACAGACTATCTTCTGGAGTAACTAGGAACTAGATGCTGGTGGGAAGCTAGAGAGAGTGGGGAGTTGGTGGCTGTTGGAAGAGGATCCAGTGGGCATTTGTGTGTGAGGGTTGTAACTGCAGAAGCAAGGCTTAGCCTCCGGGAATGCAGATGAAGCAGACTTGTAGAGTAGGAGTGGCAAGAGGCACGTTGGAGCAGGATTTCTCTCCTGGAGGTTGGGGGGCAGTGTGGAGTTGGTTGACGGTTTGTGCTTTGCTATCTTTGTGTAGGGGTGGCGGTGGTTAGAGCCCAGCCTTCAGAGTCCCAGAAGAGAGGCCTTTGGGGCAGGGGGCAGGACGGGGCTGAAAGTGGGTGGGTGGGGGACTGTTGGCATGCGCTGCCAGCGCAGGGACAGGAAAACATCCGCCGGAGGCCAGTCCAGGCAGTGCTCCAGCGAAACAGGCAGGTGCTTGGGGTGAGGAAGTGAGCGCATTCCGGCCCCTGGCCGGCGCCCGCCCTCCCTCGATTGAGTCACCCCCGACCCCTGCCCGCCTGGGCCTGGAGGGACAGAGGATGGCCTTTGGGGTTCCATGTCTCTGGGAAATTTGGAGACTGCTGCCCCTGGAGGGGAGGGTCAAGGAAGAGCCCAGAAGAGTCAGAGAAGGGGTTTCCGAGGGCCTTTCTGCCCAGGTGGCACCGCAGCGCAAAATGCAAAGCACCTGAATACCTACCTACCTGGGGTTGAATGGAGACAGTGGGAGAACCCCTGAGAAACTTGAGGGTGAGGGCAAGGGACAGACCCTACAAAGCTTGCACTGAAAGGAGGGGCCAGGAACCCGGAAGGCAGATGGTGAGGCGTCTGAGGGCTCTGGCTGAGCCTCAGAGAGCTAAGGATCCCGCAAGCAGCTCAGCAGATGGAAGGGTAGGACTGGCCAACTCCGGAGGCCTGAGTGAGCAAAGGTAGTGGATGGGGTAAAAGCGAAGTGGTCTGTGGCTGCCATAGTAGCCAGCTGCATTCAGTTCCCCACACACACCTCGTCCTCAAAGTTAGCAGTGGTAAGCTTGTTTCCAGATGACTGGTCCAGCAGGTAGCCTGCCACTAGGATGAGCCAACCTGGGCTACAAAGTGAGACAAAAAAATTTAGTCATATTGAGTTCTTAAACAAAATAAAAACTGAAAAGTTGAATATCAGTATTTGATGTTAGATTTGAAAATCTAAATTTAGGTTATTAAGATTAGTTATCTTTCCGGGCCAGGTCACTCAATGCCTTTAATCCCAGCAGTGGAGAGCCAGAGGCAGGTACATTTCTATGAGTTTGAGTCTGGCCTGGCCTGAGTTCTGGGCCAGCCAGGACTACTTAGTGAGACCTTGTCTCAAAAACAACCCCTTCCCCCACAAAAAAGTGTAGTTATATGGCCAGCTGTACTGAGTGGCTCATGCCTGTAATCCCAACACTTTGGGGGGGACCTGCTGAAGTGGGGAGACTATCTTGAGCTGGTGAGTTCCAGACCAGTCTAGCTTAAAAACAACAAAAGAAAATGGGTTATATGGTGTGGAGCCCTTTCCTTTGCTAATTTGGGCCTCTTTGGATGGTGCTGGGTTCTGTGGTTTCAGTGCAGTGGTTCTTATCTGCAGAGCTCTTCTGCTCTCCCTTTCCTTCATCTTACTGTCTTTGTTTTTAACCTTAACTTTACCCCATAGCCCTTTAACTTGCCCTCTGTATCCCCACAGACCCAAGTAAAACATTTCTCAGGATGGGGCATTGGATTCCAGTATACAAAGAAAAGCAGGTCATAATGCTAGCTGTTAGGTTACTTACTATCTTTTGTGGACTGATATGTTACTATAAAGTTTCTGTATTTGCCCTGTAGTTGATAAAAAAGGTGAACTGTGTGGTGGCACAAGCCTTTAGTCCTAGCACTCTAGAGGCAGAGGCAGGCAGATCTCTCTGAGTTCAAGGCCAGCCTGGTCTACAGTAGCAAGTTCCAGGCTAGCTGGGGTTACAGAGAGACCCTGTCTCAAAAAGGCAAAGAGAAAAGAAAGGTGAAGCTGGTTAATTAATGACAGTATTTCTGCAACATAAAAATTTATTAATCTGGTTTCTAAAATGGTTTTTGTTACTTGGCTCAAAAACTGACACTAATTCTATCATGATCCTTGTCATTTGTGCTATCTTATACCAAAGGCAATACAAGGATTAGGATCTTTGCAATTTAAAGGATCATTAAACTCTGCAGTTGTCTTTGGTCCCAAAATATGAAAATCTGGGTCAGTTAAAAAAAATTCCTGTGTTGAGCTCTGTTGCTTTGTCCTGTGCAGTTCCAGCCCCAGCCCTGCCTCATCCCTAGGGGCCTGGGCTTTCAGTCCTTCTTTCCTCTGCCGGGCATCTTTAGAGGAAAACTTCATACCAACTTCCTCCACCATAAATTCTCTCCTTCCCTTCACCTTTTCACTTCTCTTTGCCAACACACACCACTACTTATTTGCTTTTTTTTCAAAGCCCACAGCCCTCTCTGGCTCTTTTCCATATTTAACACTTGTTGAAATTCTCTTTTTCTTTGATGTGTCCTCAGGTTTTTAAAAGGCTAGGCTTCAGTTATTTATTCTGCACGGTCCATTTCTGCCTTCCTTCCTCTTTCACTTTTTTTCTTTTTAATTCTAGACCATTTCAAAACTTATGGAAACTAAAATCCTTTCCTTGTGATTAAAATTCTTCCTCTAGATACAATAAAAATGTTTATGTTTATATTATTTTTCAGTTAAACAGTTCTCAGGGACTGGAGAGATAGCTCAGCAGTTAAGAGCACTTGCTGCTCTTGCAGAGGACTTTGGTTTGGTTTCCAGACCCTACACGGTGGCTCACAACCATCTTTAACTCCAGTTCAAGGAATCAGATGCTTGCTTTTGGTCTCCATGGCCACCAGGCACCTATGTGGCACACATACATACAGGCACACACTCAAAGTTCTTGGGAGCTGGAGATGTAGCTTAGTGGGTAGGATGCATGAAGCTTTGGTTAGATCTCTTCCAGTACCCCAGAAACTGGACTTGGTGGCACAGATCTATAATCCTAATACTTGGTCAGGTGGAGGCAGGAAGATCAAGAGTTCAAGCTTATCCTCGTCTACATAGAGAATTTGAGGCCAGCCTAGACTATGTGAGACCTTGTCTCAAAAGAAAAAAAAGATTTCCATATTTCCTCCATACTTTTCTTCAATGTGGTAGGCCTTATATGAGAATTTCATTATCCTAGTGCCGGACTCTTAAATGCTTTCCAACCAAAGATGCTATCACATATATGTGTACCTGAATGTTGTCATATGCACCTACTCAGATAACAACCACAAGCCAATATATAACTATACAAAATCACAAAAATACAGATATGTACAACACATTACATTAGAGTTGAGCAAAATACATTTTGGGGTAGAAAATGACATTGGCTGAATTTCCAGGAAATTTAGCAGACAATCTGCTTTGGATTCTATATTCAGACTGGGGAAGAATGGATGAGAGGAGAACCATTCATTCCTATGTACATGGAGAAAGTTCATTAAGGAGACTGAGTTTCAGGAGTTGAGGATGACTCGAGATTGTGATGAATAGCAGGAACATGGACAGAAGACCAGAGCTCTAAGAACATCCAGTTTCTGTATCCAGAGAGTCTGACAGACTATGAAAGATTCTTTTGTAGCTCTGATTGCAACTGTGGTCACCTATCCATTAATAATCCATATTGAAACCAGGCAACGTGGAGGCTGAGGCAGGAGGATTGCCACAGGTTTGAGGCCAGCCTGATCTACAGAGTGAGATCCTTTCTCAAAACAGTAATCCGTATTGGGGCTGGAGAGACGGCTCAGCAGTTAAGAGCACTGACTGCTCTTGCAGAGGACCCAGGTTCGATTCCCACATGGTGGCTACAAACCATCCTTAACTCCAGTTCCAGGGGAACCTGACAACCTCTTCTGACCTCCGTGGCATTGCACGACATGGGTGTACTCACATACATGCAGGCAATATACTCATGCACATAAAAAATAATAAAAAATATTTTTTTAAAAAATCCATATTGAAGCTTTCTGCCCTGTCTCTGTACTACTAGAGCCACTCTTAGCAGATTATGGTACTTTTTCTGCTTTCAAGTTATTAGGATCATGATAGTCGCCACCACCAATAATTAATCTCCAGCTAACTATTAGTCTTCACTAAATCCATTATTTACCTGTATATTTCCTTTTTTTCCACCATGCTCCATAATCTCTTTGTAATAATAGTGACTTAAAATCCCATTTGTGCCCAGAGTAGCCACAGGTGCCTTTAATCCCAGGACTCGGGAGGCAGAAACACATGGATTGATTGAATTAGGCTTAATGGCAAGTGCCTTTACCTGCTGAGCCATCTCACTGGCCCTTGGTTTTAATTGTCTGTTCTCTTCACTTATAGAGCTTACTTTTTTTCTTTGCTTTTCCTTCTTTTTCTTCTTTTTTCTGAGACAGGGTCTCAGGTATCCTAGGCTGGCCTGGAACTCCTATAGCCAAGGATGACCTTGAACTTCTGATTCTCCTGCCTCCATCTCCTGAGTACTAATATTATAGGTGAGAGCTACCATGCTTCATGAATGAACCCAGAGCTTCATGCATACTAGGCAAGCACTCTACCAACTGACCTACATCTATGCCCTAGTTTGTTTCTCCACTGCTGTGACAAAACACTCTGACCAATACCAACTTGAAGAGGAAAGGATTTATTTTATCTACATCTCCCAGGTCACAGTTCATCCGGGAGCCCAAGGTAGGAACTCAGGACAGGAACCTGGAGCAGGAGCTGAAGCACAGGCCATGGAGGAGCTGCTTACTGGCTTGCTCCCCTGGTCCCTGCTCAGCCTGCTTTCTTATGTAACACAGGCCCACCTGCCCAGGGGTGGCACCACCCACAGTGGACTGGGCCCTCCCATGTCACTCAACAATTAAGAAGATGCCCCATGGACATGGCCATAGGCCAGTCCAATGAAGGCAATGCCCCAGTCGGGGCTCCCTGAACCCAGGTATGCCAAGTTGACACTAAAGCTATGCAGCACAATCTACAACTCAGATTTTTTTTTTTTCCTTTCACACAATTCCTGACCTTCTAGAAGCCTTCTTATCTTCTTATATTTTCTGGAGATTGTGTTTTTATTTGTTATTTGAAACAGGGTTGTCTTCTATCCTTTGGATGACCTATTTGAGATCCTCCTGCCTCAGCCTCCCTAAGTGATGAGATTACAGTGGTGTGTCACCAGGTCTGGCAAAGGCCACAGTTTTGAAGCCCAGATTAAGCAACAAATCAGCAGTTGAAAAGAAAGAGTAAAAGCATTTAATCAATTTTAGAAAACCAGTACTCTAGCCAGTAGTTCTCAAAAGTGAAATGAGGACTCTCAGTGCCAAGACTGACCCACCTGTGTACCAGAGGCTTCTGTAGCTCCACAGGAAAGCAATGTCACATAGTTTGGCCATACTACAAAGACTCTGTAAGAGCCCCTGAAAAAAAAATTCCAGAAGGTACTTCTTTGTTTGTTTGAGACAGGGCCTCACTGTGTAGCCCTGGCTGACCTTGAACTATCGTGATCCTCTGACCTCAGCTTCCCACCCACCCTGGTTCACCACCTCATTTTTGAGACATTGTCTCATTAAACCATTTCCCCTAGACTGGCTGAACATTGAGCCTTCAGGATTCTCTATCTCTGCCTCGCAGGTGCTGGGGTTCCAGGTAGAGGCCATTGTACCCAGCTTTTATATAGGTGCTGGGGATCTGAACTCAGATCCTCACACTTATACAGTAACACTTTACCCACTGAAGCAGCTCCCCAGCCCAGAAATGACTTTTTAAGTAGTGTCTTTCATTAAAGAGATGGATAAGAAAGGAGCTGGGAACAGCAGACAATGAAGGGAAGTAAGTATGGACAGTGATAATGAGCTGAAAAGCATCAAAGGAGGTCAACTAACTCTCGGTGACACTGCTCCCTAGGTGGATGCAGTGATTTATGCTTAGAAGTTTGGTAAAGACATAATAAACCTGTTAAAAATAGCAGAAGCAAAAAGTGGGGGAAAAAAAAAACCCACAAAGGAACTGTCTGTAGAAGTGTCTTTAGGATGTGTCCTAAAGATCCAGAATGTGTCCTTAGGATCCAGAATGAAAAGGAAGCATTAGAGATTTCTGCAATAGAATGCTTAAATAATCTCCAGGCTGGGTGTGGTAGCATGCATGTAATCCCAGAACTGGGAAGGCTGAGGCAGGAGGATTGCCTTAAGTTTGAGGCCAATTTGGACTACATAGTGGGTACTAGGCTAGTCAGGGCTACGTAGCAAGACCCTGTTTCCTAACAAAATAAAATAAAATAGCGTATTTGTGACATACTTGGTTGGAGACAGTCTCATGAATTTATAGGTTCTTGAACTCATCCTAGATCTTTTGAATCAGAAATACTGGAGGTGGAATCCAGAGGTCTGAATTATATATGACATTCCCTTCAACCCCCAACCAAGTAATTCTTCTGCCCTAGGGGTGACCCTGTAATGGCATAACTGTTGGATTACCCACATTTTTCCTGCCAGTCTTCCTGGTACTCCACCTTTGCTTCTGCTCTTGGCCTCTGATGCCAACACAAATAGGAAGGCCTCAGGTTACCAGGACAACTGCAGCACAAGAAACCGTAAAGATTCAGCACTTGCACGGGCATCACGGACAGTTGCTATGCTGACTGGCATTTTCCTTAGGAGGGTCATGCTTCTACACCCTGTCCCCCAAAGTACTCAAGCTAGAAGATACCCTGGCCCACACCACAGACCCTGACATCAAGGTGGCAATAGAATGTGAATGGGTCTGGTGAGGAACAGTGAATGAAACTCTTGTTCCAGTGTTGATATTTGGATGATAATTGGATTCTGTAATGGTAAGAATTGTATTTCCCTAAAATCTGGTTAGATTACAATATATGAAGTCAGTATGCTTCTATTTATTTACATTATTGATACCAATAGCATTGGACATGGAGTCTTGAATGTTTTTTTCTCATCCCCTGCCCTTACTAGATGTCTTCCTAATTTGGTTTGGACCGAAGGGTTTAGCTATCTACTTTTGATGCACTGGGAGCAGTTGCTTGGCCAAGAAAGAATAGTTGCCAAATCATAAAGTTTAGTTTCTATTTACACTTCACTATCAAAGCTAGTCATTTAAGACAAGAGAGAGCTCATTGGGCTTAAATTCTTTTAAAGACACGAGTAAATGAAAATCTACTTGCATTTAATCATTAATTGAACCCATTGTGGTGGCTCATGCCTGCAATCCCACCACTTGGGTGTGAAGCAGAAGGATCACTGTGAATTTGAAACCAGCCTGGACTGCAGAGTGAATCCCAGGTCAGCCTGGACTCGAGTGAGACCCTATCTCAAACAGAAAAAAATGAGAAATTGAGCAGCAGGTATTTTCATGGAGCACTCCTGGCAGGCAAGAGCAAGGGAAAGCAGTAAGAAGGCGATTGATGGCCCCTTTGAGCACTTGAACATGTGGAGGGTGGATTAGGTCTATTCAGTTGAGCTCCAGAAAGTGAATAAGAACATTTGGGGGGACTGGAGAGATGGCTCAGTGGTTAAGAGCAAAGTCCCTGGGTTTTGATTCCCAGCACCCACATGGTGGCTAACAACCGTCCATAACTCCAGGGGATCTGACACCCTCTTCTGATCGCCATGGTCACTGCACGACATGGGTGCACTTATATAAAAGCAAGCAATGCACTCATACACATAAAATAAAAATAATAGTTTTTAAAAGAACATTTAATGACAGTGCCAGGGAGAAATTTTGGCTTGATAAGGAAGAACTCCTGAATAATTAAAAATTTGTTTAAATTTTATTTAATATGTATGAGTGTTTTTTGCCTGCATGTATGTAAATATGCCTGTGTGTTCAGTGTCCGCAGAAGCCAGAAAAGAGCATCAGATCCCCTGAAACTAGAATTATACATGCATGTCAACCATCATGTGGCTGCTGGAAACCAAACCCAGGTCCTCTGTAAGAGCAGCCAGTGTTCTTAACCACTGAGCCATCTCTCCAGCCCCAATTTTTGAATAATTTAGGAAACCTATATTAGGGACTGGAGAGATGGCTCAGTGGTTAAGAACACTGGTTCTTGCAGAAGATCCGGGTTCAAATCCCAGCACCCACATGGCAGCTAACAACTGTCTATAACTCCAGTCCCAGAGGATCCAACAGCCTCTTCTGACTCCACAGGCATTGCATGACACGAGTGCACCTACCTACATGCAGGCAATACACACATACACATAAAATAAAAATAATAGATACAAATTTTAAAAAAGAAACCTATATTAGAATGAGTGAAATTACTAGGCAGTGAATTATATGTGCCCTGTACATAGGTTAGATTATTACTTATATAGAGGTTAGGTTACCATTTGTACAGTTTCAGATAATGTTTTTGGATATTAAATTATTTAATATAAGGAGAGTTGGGTAAATTTAGTATAAATCAACACACCTTTTCTATTATATGCTTTTATGGCAACTAGTCAAATTATTATTTTTCTAGGAATCTCTGCCAAGCTTACCCCTTTAAGTCATTGAATATTAGAGTTGGTAGTAAGCTGTTTAGAGGTTTCTCAAACTTTGTTCCTTGGGCCCCTGGAGATTCTTTAAGAATGCTTTGGAAGGGGCTGAGAGGGTGAAATGAAGAGTTCTGGGTCCTTTACCCTTACTTCAACCAGAACAATCTTTTGCTTTTATTTTTATGTCGTGTGTTTACATGCATGATATATGGGTGTGGGTGTGGGTGTGCATGCCACTGTGAATATGTGGAAAGTCAGAGAGGATAGCTTTGTGGAGTCAGTTCTGTTCTTCCACCTTTATGTGGGTTCTGGGGATCAAACTCAAGTCACCAGGCTTGTGTCTCACTAGCCCTATGTGTTTTACCAATCGAATTTCCTTCAAGATTTTTTTTTTCCAGAAAAGAAAAAGAGCTGTTAAAATATAAGTTAAAGGCATTGATATTGTAATGTCTTCATTTTAGTGGCTAGAAGACTGAGATATGGGACAGGGAAATGCTATGTCAAAGGTCACACCACCAGTAAATTTCAGAACTGGGTTTCAAATCTTGCTTTTCTTTTTCTTGGTTGTGCTGAGCATTCTGGGAGTTGAAGCCAATGTCTTTGTGTATGTGCTAGTCAAGTGCTCTGCCACCAGCGGAATCCTAAGTTCTTAACTCTTCTAATTAAATATTGCTTCTTTCATTTTGCCAGTTTATCTTATAATTCACTGTAATCTAGAATTTTATTTCTTTGGATTTACTATTCTCCTTGCTAGCCAGTCTCTCCTCCTGGAGTCTATTATATATACTGTTGCTATATTTGTTTGCTTGTTTGGTTTGGGCTTTTTTTTTTTCCGTTTCTTTTGTATCTTTGAAGCAGAGTTTCACTAAGTAGCGCCTGATTCTCACACGTTTACCTCCCAAGTCGCTGGGTCATCACTCCCCCTACTGTTGCCCTTCTTGAGCCATTGTCTTTACCTGAGACTTCTCTACTTAAGAACCTTCTCTCACTGGGCAGGGTGGTGTAGCCTTTAGTCCTAGCACTCAGGAGTCAGCAAGTAGAGATACTTGCCTCTAAAGCCTGATGACCTGAGTTCAATCCCTGAAACCCAGACAAAGGAAAGAACCAACATAAAGCTGTCCTTTGAATGCCACATGTGTACCATGCACATGACCTCTTTCATCATGAACACACACAATAACAAATAAACTTTAACATGAAAGGGCCTTCTCTTGGGGCTGGAGAGATGGCTCAGTGGTTAGGAGCACTGACTGCTCTTGCAGAGGACCTGGGTTGGATTCCCAGCACCCACACAGAGGCTACGAACCATCCTTAACTCCAGTTCCAGGGGAATCTGAAGCCCTCTTCTGACCTCCGCAGCATTGCACGACATGGGTACACTCACATACATGCAAGCAATACACTCATACACATAAAATAAAAATAATAAATAAAATATTTTTTTTAAAAAAGAGCCTTCTTTTTACTGTCTATAATGAGGCAGGGTGGAAAGACAGGAAGAATTGTGGGGACATGGGAGGGGAAAGGAGCCCTTCACTATAGTATCTGAGCCAAGCCTCTCCAACTGAAAACAAAAATACCAACACAATTAGCAACATTTTCTGGGGTTTCTGACATAATAATAATATTTACATATAGATATGAATGTTTTGCCTGCATGTATGTAAGTACACCATGTGTATGCAGTACCTGAGGAAGCCAGAGAGGGCATTGGATCCCTGAAACTGGAGTTATTGAGGGTTGTTAGCTGTGGGTGCTGGGAACTGAACCCAGGTCCTTTGGAAGAGCAGCCAGTGCTCTTAACCCCTGAGCCATCTCTAGTCCCATTTTAAACTTTAAAAAAGTACATTCCATTTAGTGTGTGTGTGTGTGTGTGTGTGTACGCACACACACACACACACACATGCACAATAGCACCCGTGTGGAGGTCAGAGGCCAACTTTCAGGAGTTGGCTCTCTCCTTCCACCAGGTACATTCCAGGGATCAAATTCTGGTCAACAGTTTTGGAGGTAAGCCTTTACCCACTGAGCAATCTTGATGCCCAATTTTTTTCTTTTTCTTTTTCTTTTTCTTTTTCTCTTTCTTTCTTTCTTTCTTTCTTTCTTTCTTTCTTTCTTTCTTTCTTTCTTTCTTTCTTTCTTCTTTCTTTCTTTTTTAATAGCAGTGAACTAGACTTAAGGTTTGAATGTAAGTGATCTTGGGTAAAGGCCTCATTCCTTTCCCTAGACATTTCCTGGGACCTTCAAACACAGTTGTTCACTCTGTTTACAGTGCAGGTATCCTGTCTTCCTGTGCCCTGTGATCTAGACTTTTACCTTATCAACTGTGAGCCTGACAGATGCCCCTCAGGAACTATCCAGTGATGTCATTTACGTTTCTTAGTAACTTTTGAAGATAGAAACTTCAGACCTCATAGAAATCCTATATATGACTGTTCCGAAAAGCAGTGGGCTACAACTCTGGTGAGGTCCACTGGTAAGGGCCACACCTGTGCTTATCTTATCTTTCTTTCTGAGCACTTTTCTTTCCTCTTATCCCTGTCCTTAAATCTAAATATCTTTATTAAAACTCAACTCTGCTACTGGCTAGTCCTAAAATCATTTTGAAACCATATATCCCAGTTTGACCTGAATCCAGGTCCCTAAAAGTTTAGGAGAAATTCCCCAGGCTGCTGAGGGAGACAGTGGGGAGCTGTGGCTCCTGTCCCCGGAACACTAACTTAAGGAATCCAGAGTGACTGATACTTCATTCAGCATGTTTTAAGATCACTTAGCATTCCTTGGGATGCTCCTTGTCTGCTGACTGTGAGCCCAAACCTGTCCTAGTGTGAGGCATTAATGGGCAATGTGTAGTGAGACTAAGTCCCTCTGTAGCCCCGCACTCCAGCTTTAGCAGGCTTTTCCTGTGTCCACTCTACGGTTTGGGTGCTTTTTATTTTGTGGTTCTGGGGATTGAATTTAAGGCCTCATGCCTGATAGGCAAGTACCCCACCACTGAACTCTACCCCAGCCCCCATGTGTACAGTTTTAGTCAGTAGGATAAGAAGATACAAAATAAGTCAGGCATGGTGACTCATGCCTGTAACACCAGAATTCAGAAGGCAGAGAGAGGCAGGAGGATCTAAGCAAGGAGGCCAGGTAGGGCTACATGGTTAGCTCCATCTCAGATCCCCTCCTCTAAATAAACAACAAACAAACAAATAATTATGGCTCATAAAAAGCAAGTTGTGTAACAATATGTGTGATATAATCCTATTTATATCAAATACACATGATTTTTTGTAAACAAGAATAAGACATAAAATTATGGAGAGGAAAACATATCAAACTGAACACAGACATTAATTCTGATGAGAGAGAAGGAGAATTTGAAATATTTCTTTTTTACAGTTATATGTGAGTGCATGGGGTATGTGCACCACAGCGTTATGTGTGGAGGTCCAAGGACAACTCTGTGGAGTTGGTTCTCTCCTTTTACCCTCTGGGTTCCAGGGATTGAACTCTGGTGGTCAGGCTTACGTGGAAGGGCCTTTACCACTGAGCCATTTTGCAGGCCCCTGAAGTCTGGGTTTTTTTCCTTTCCTTTCCTTTCCCCTTCCTTTCCCCTTCCCCTTCCCCTTTCCCCTCCCCTTCCCCCTCCCCTCCCCT
>NW_008346082.1:220350-221946 GCF_000622305.1 Nannospalax galili | reverse complement strand
GCTATTGAGTCAGTCTTTCTACCTCCCCTTCCCTCCCCCTCCCTTCCGCCCCTCTCCCTCACCTCTTCCCTTTCCTCCCCCTCCCCCCCCTCCCTCCTACTTCCTTCCTTCTCCCCGCTCTCCCTCCCCTCCTTTCCTCTTTCCCCCTTGCCCTTCCCCTCCCCTTCCCCTCCCCTTTCCTTTCTCTTCCTTCCTTTCATTTTTCCAGGACTCTGAGTTGAACCCAGGCCCTGTTCATAACAGGCAAGCACTCCACTACAGGGCTATATCCCCAAATCTAACTTTACTGTACCATAGTTTATCAACTGCTCGTAACTCCAGTTCTGGGGATCTGACCCTCTCTGGCCTCCAGGCCTCCATGGTTACTCCCTTCCCCTCCCCTTCCCCTCCCCTTTCCTTTCTCTTCCTTCCTTTCATTTTTCCAGGACTCTGAGTTGAACCCAGGCCCTGTTCATAACAGGCAAGCACTCCACTACAGGGCTATATCCCCAAATCTAACTTTACTGTACCATAGTTTATCAACTGCTCGTAACTCCAGTTCTGGGGATCTGACCCTCTCTGGCCTCCAGGCCTCCATGGTTACCACACACACATACCCACACTCACACACATAAAAATAAAACCAATCTTTTATTTTTTTAAACTTTTATTGAATTTTTGTGTATTTCATACATAAAATCATCTTTATACCCCCTTCCCCTTCTCCTTTGGTGCTCTCCCATAGGCCCTCCACCCCCTGGAATTTATACATTCTGTCATTTGTGTTAAGACCTATTATGTAAAGTTAGTGTCCTGAGATGTCCCTCAGTGCAAGTACATCCACCAGGGTTTAGTCAGCCTATCTAGAGTCTCTCCCTTCAAGAAGATCAGCTCTTCCTCACCCAGTAGTAATCAGCCGCCAATAACTGCTTGCTGTTCATTTCCACAGTTCTGTGCTGGGTTTTTGTCTGCCTAAGTTTTCATGGGTTTTGTGCATGCTGACTCCATTGCTGTAGGTTTGTATGAGAAGGTCTCAGGCTACGCCTGTAAGACTGTTTCCATATGGTCATGCACCTAAAACCAATCTTTTAAAAAGAAAGAAAAAAAGTAAGATCTAAAGAAAGGAGCCTGAGGGAGTTGAGTCCTTGTGCTCTGTTGTGGGAGACAGCAAACAGCTTTGTTCCTACAAGAAGGTATGCACACAGAGGAGAAAGAGAATTACCCAAAAGGACATCAGAGTACTAGGAAGAGGACATGTTGGGACCAAAGCTACAAATGTCTGCTTCAGTGAATCCCCTCCCCTCCACCACACTGCCTTCTTTTCTTATCTGTATACCTTGATCCTAGTATTTTTTTTTTTTTTTGTCAGAAAAATCCTCTGCTGTGCCTTTTTGGGTAAGCACTATCATTGATAACAGCAAAGATTTAAAAAAAAAATTTTTTTTTTCTGGTCTTTTTGAGACAGGGTCTCCCTGTAGCCCCAGCTGTCCTGGAACTCACTATGTAGACCAGGCTG
This sequence comes from Nannospalax galili, assembly GCF_000622305.1. Classification (NCBI taxonomy): domain Eukaryota; kingdom Metazoa; phylum Chordata; class Mammalia; order Rodentia; family Spalacidae; genus Nannospalax; species Nannospalax galili. Next base: position 220,451 of record NW_008346082.1, on the reverse strand, counting down.
GCCTTGAACTCAAAGAAATCCGCCTGCCTCTGCCTCCCAAGTGCTGGGATTAAAGGTATGCGCCACCATGCCTGGCCCTTTAATTTTTTGTAAAAACTATT
>NW_008346082.1:197342-220334 GCF_000622305.1 Nannospalax galili | reverse complement strand
ACTGGAGTTACAGACAGTTGTTAGCTGCCATGTGGGTGCTGGGATTTGAACCTGGGTCTTCTGCAAGAACAGCCACTGTTCTTAACCACTGAGCCATCTCTCCAGACCCAGCAAAGTCTTTTTTTAAGAGTAACTCCTTAAGTGGTAGAAAATAATTGGTTTTTTTTTCAACTGTGTTAAAATACAGACTGCATTTAGCAGAGGGTGTGGTGGTGGGGAGCTTGAAATAAAGTCTCACTCCATAGCTTACGCTAGCCTAGAACTCACTATGTAGCCCAGGCTGGCCTCAAACTCAGCAATACTTCTGCCACAGCCTCCTGAGTGCTGGTATTACAGGAATAAGCCACTAGGCCCCATGCATACACATTTTAAATGCAGTATTTACTAAACTTTGACAGGTGTATATGTCTATGTGCCTATGTAATAATCATCTCTCCTGTAAAGTATAGAAAATCTCTGGGTTGTTTTTTTTTTGGTCTTTTTGAGATGGGGGGGTTTCCCTGTAGCCCCAGCTGTCCTGGAACTCACTATGTAGACCAGGCTGGCCTTGAACTCTGTTCCTCTTTTTTTATATTTTTATTTTATGTGTATGAGTGCATTGCCTGCATGTATGTAAGTACACCCGTGTCATGCAATGCCCTTGGAGGTCAGAAGAAGGCGTCAGAGCCCCTGGAACTGGAGTTATGGACAGTTGTCAGCTTCCATGTGGCTGCTGGGACTTGAACCCGGGTCCTCTGCAAGAGCAGGCAGTGCTCTTAACCACTGAGCCATCACTTCAGCCTCCACTTCTTTTTTTAAAATAGAATCTTTCTATGTTGTCCAACTCCTAGGCTCAAGAAGTTCTCCTGCCTCAGCCTTTTGAACAGCTGGGACCACAGGCATGTACCACTCTGCTCCATCCTTTGCAATGGCTGTCTCCCACCCCTCTCCAGACATCCACTCGCCTCCACTCTTCTGACTACTGTTCCTGTAGCATTGTTTTGCCTGTTGTTACACTTCATATAAATGGAGTCATGGAGTTTGAACCGTGTTTGACTTCTTTAGCTCAGCATATTATTTTTCATATTCAAGTTTTTGTGACTACCAATAGTTTCTCTTTTTATATTGTTGATGAGTTGTGTTATATTATAAGGATATACTCTTCCATAATTTGTTTATCCACCCATCTTTCTATGGACGTTGGGTTGTTTTCACTTTCTAGAGGTTGTATTGAACATTTACAGATGAGTCTTTGTGTCTACATATGCTTGTATAAATATTTATGGATGAAATCTTAAGTCCTGTATTAAGTTTTACTTGATAAAGAATGAACTATCAACACTTGGGGGGTAGAGGTAGAAGGATCAGGAGTTCAAGGCCTGTCTTGGCTATATTTTGTGTTTAAAGGCAGCCTGGGCTACATGAGATTGTTTCTAAAAACAATCTCATACACACATGCACATATAATCCTATAATCCCAACACTCAGAAGGCAGAGATAGGAGGATTTCTACAAGCTCAAGGCTAGCCTGGTCTACATAGCAGGTTCCAAGCCAGTCAGGGATACATAGTGAGACTGTCTCAAAAACAAAACAAAGTAGCTGGGCATGGTGGTGTACGTCTTTAATCCCAGCACTCAGGAGGCAGAAGCAAGCAGATCTCTGCTAAATTTATTGCTTCCTTTGGCTAATTCTTGCACTTATTTGGTTTCTCCCCCCCAAATATGATACATCCTCAGCCCCTTTAACCCCCCAAATTTAAAAACATATTTTGCTGGCTCTTCTGTTTAGATATTCTTTTTATTTGCTTTACGGAGAGGGGGCAAAGAAGCTTACTCCCATTGAAGTCAACTTTTCCTCAAATCCTCTAGGCAGCTTTTGGAGAGTCATACTGAGAAGTTTGTTGTATGTTTTTTTCTGGGGAGAAGTGAACAAAGGTCTGTTCATCCCAGGTACAGGATAGTGAGAACAAAGGATCTGCCCCTGCCTAGCTTAGTGAGCCAATGATTTTACTGGGATTCCTTAGGGGAGCAGTTGCTCAAAGGTAACTGTTTCACAAGAGTCCACCCCAGCCTGGGTGATGCCCCAAGAAAGCGGCCTCCCTCAATCTCCCTGAGGAATTTGCACACAGCCCACCTACTCTTGAGAGACTCCTCCACTCAGCTTGTTAGTTACTCTTTACATTTCTGGGGAAGAGGCCTCTTAAGTCTTTGAAGTTTAAGGCCCTCCTAAGCCTTGTAAGTTTCCTTTACTTCCTGAGTCTTCTGAAGGCTTCTCTCTAGGAGGGAATGTTTCAGTGAGGAGGAAAGCCTCCACAGCACAACTGCTCTTAAGTAATCTCAAAATACCTTATCTGTGTGGCAACAAGAGGGCATTGTGCTCACACCCAATGAAGTAAGTCATTTGCAGAAGGTGTGAGTGAGGTTCTGGGCAATGCCATGACTGTGGGTGAACTCACCAGAAAGGAAGGATGTAGAAATACAAGGAAAGAGCCTGGGGGGAAGCCACACAGTTCAGAGGAGGAAGAGGACTGAGTATAAGGATGACTGGATGTGACCTATTGCAGAAGCCACGGAAAGAGTCTGAGGGAGGAAGTGACTACCAACAGAGCCAAATGGGATCTCAGTGCCATTGACGTGCTGTCATTTGTAAGCTAGCAACTCATGGGCTTCTTCCTCATCGAAATCACTTACAAAATTATTTTTTTAAAAATCGATTCTATTCAAGTATTTACTTATTTATCTATTTTAATTTTGTTTATTTATTTTTTGTTTTTTTTTGTTGTTGAGACAGGGTCTCACTATGTAGACCAGGCTGACCTCAATCTCACAGACTTCTGCCTGCCTCTGCCTTCCAAATGCTGGGATTAAAGACTACACTTTTTCTACAGTTCCATAGGTTGGGAAAGTCCAGGGTCAAAGATCCTTGCTTCCTGTATCACCTCATGTCAGAAGGGCAAGGTTGAGGGAGGGGGAGAGTAGAGACAGAACAGGGAGAAGGAGCCAAACTCAGGCTTATCTTGCTCCTGCAGTAAAAGTCCTGATCCATTCATGAGGGTAGAGCCTTCTTGGCCTTATCCCCTCTTAAAGGTCCCTCTAGCTCATAGCACTGAGGGTTGCATTGGGGGTTGAGTTTTCAACACATGACCTCTGGGAGACACATTCAAATCACAGCACTGGCGTGTTTGTTAAATAGAAGAAGCCATAGCTGGGTGCTGGGAATTGAACCTGGGTCCTCTGCAAGAGCAGTCAGTGCTCTTAACCACTGAGCCATCTCTCCAGCACCTGATTTATTATTTTTTTTCATGGGGCTTTTGGCTACTCTAACATTCCACCCCTCTGAAGAGGTAACCCTAAAATCTTTTAAGGATTAGATAAAAGCTCCAAAATATTTTAAACATTTTTGGCCTTTGGAATGGAGTTTGTTGCTAAGAGGCCCAAGGACACTGTGAGTTTTAGCCAAGAAACTGGCTACTTTTCTTTGGGGTCTTTTTACCCTAACTGCCTAGCCAATTCCTACCTCCTGTTCTTACCACACCATCCTCTGAAAAGGTTACCCAAATTGCCAATAGCTCTGGCTTCTTCCATGCTGCACAGGGATGCAGGGTGGGCCAATTGGAGTACTCCTTCAGTGGGTCTATCTAAAAGACTCCCAAATTGCATAACTATTATCTCTAAGGGGAAAATAAAGTCCTTGAGTCCTGAATAGGAGATGTGAAGGAGAAGTAAAGGCAAGAATAATTAGCATTACAAGTTCTAGACAGGGAACTAGAAAAAAGTCAGAACAGGGCAATTTTCAAATGTTCATATGAGGGTCCACTGGAATTTCTTAACAAGGGCTTTGAAAAGCATCCCTCTATTGGGTTCCTCTTCATTTTTCTTTTGTCTTCCAAGGCTGGACTCTAGAGTGATGGATTCAGGATTTGCTTTCAGGTATTTTGATAACTGTTAGAGTGGTTAGAATCAGTGTCAGTTCCTTCACAAAGGCTTCACCACGTGGAGACAGGATCCAGGGGCTCTCAGGCAGTCCCCTGCATTCTCAGCCCCTATGCCAGAGGGAGGCCAGAATTTGGCACTCTGGTGGTCTGCTGAGATCAGAGCCGCTACATGAAAATTCTTAAAAAAAAAAAAATCTAGAATATGCTCTCAAATTGCTGATGGTAGGATCTAGTTCTTTTTTTTTTTTTTTAATAAGAAAGAGGTTTTTTTAATTACAGTAATAACACTGGGCATGGTAGCACACGCCTTTAGTCCCAGCACTCAGGAGACGGAGGCGGACAGATCTCTGTGAGTTCAAAGCCAGCCTGGTCTATATAGTGAGTTCCAGGCTAGCTAGGGCTACAGAGAGACCCTATTTCAAAAAGACCAAATAATAATAATAATAATATTTACAGTGTATAATGCTTATGCAATAAATGCTTTACAATATACAAGGTGCCTCTACATTTATTTAGTATAAATAGGTTTTAGTTTCTGGATCCTGGGATCTGTTTATTTTATCAGTGTCTGGTTACTTTAAAACCTAGATTTGGAGAAAAAGCATTAGGGATTTTGTTTGTTTTCTGCGGAATCACAGGACTGTATTGGCCCTTTCGACATCAGTTTGTTGGGTTCCTACTTGATGGGTAGTGAGAGATGTTTCTCAGCTGTCACTTGGGAGAGGCTGGTGTCACATTACCACGCCTTTCACTCTCAGAAACCCAGCAGGTGTTTGGGGACAGTGACTGATTTTTACTCTTGTGTTTTCCACTGTCCTACAGATAATGCCTGATGTTTTTAAAAAAAACATTCTTTTTTAAAAAAATATTTTATTTATTTTTTAAATTTTATGCATATGAGTGTATTGCTCGCATGTATGTGAGTGCACCCGTGTCATGCAGTGCTGCGGAGGTCAGAAGAGGGCTTCAGATTCCCCTGGAACTGGAGTTAAGGACGGTTTGCAGCCACTATGTGGGTGCTGGGAATCGAACCCGGGTCCTCTGCAAGAGCAGTCAGTGGTCTTAACCGCTGAGCCATCTCTCCAGCCCCCTACAACTCTATTCTTAACTAAATACATATTTCATTTATTAGTTTTGTTTTTTGGTTATCATTGTTGGCATTCGGGGAACTCTGTGTCAACCTTCTAGTTCATTTTGTTTGGTGTTTGGTCCAGATGTGCTTTGTGGAAAATCAAAGTATTAAATTTATTCTTGAGTCAGAGATAACTTAACCAATCTTAATTTTTTTAAATGACATTGTATACAAAACGAATTCATGTTTAGTAATTAAAAAATATTTTGTTAGCCGGGCATGGTGGCACACGCCTTTAATCCCAGCACTTGGGAGGCAGAGGCAGGTGGATCTCTGTGAGTTCGAGGCCAGCCTGGTCTACTTAGTGAGTTCCAGGCCAGCTGGGGCTACAGGGAAACCCTGTCTCAAAAAGACCAAAAATTTTTTTTTGTTATTTTTTATTTTATGTGTATGGTTGTATTGTCTGCATGTATGTAAGTGCACCTGTGTCATGGGATCCCTATGGAGGTCAGAGAGGGTGTTGGATCCCCTGAAACTTGAGTTATGGGACAGTTGTTAGCCACCATGTGGATGCTGGGAACTGAACCTGGATCCTCTGCAAGAGCAGCCAATGCTCTTAACTGCTGAGCCATCTCTTCAGCCCCTAAAATACTGATTTCTTATAAAATGTTTTAGTCCTAATTCTTCTTTAGATCTACAGATTCTGGGTTACATGGTCTGTAATGTTTCATTATTTATTTGGTCCCAAATTACTGGTCTTCAGAAATGCTCTCTTAGGTCTGATATCACCATTCTACCCTTTGATGGGTTTAATCTCCCTGTGTAGCTTTTGTTTCTCAACAGGCCCATCTTGCCTGACACAGAATGCCACACAGTATGCCAATCGTTCAAAGACAAGAGAGAGATGATTCTTAAAGAGCTAAGCATGGACTGCTCAAATCTACTTCCCTGATGACTGAATTTAGCTATCTGTGGGATAAAGATGCAGATTGGTATGAGATGCAGTGGAAGGGGGTCAGAGGTGATATTATCATGGTATGCACATGCATAAACAATTTTTATAGCTCTTCATGAGATACATGTCTAGAAACTAGGGGCTTTAGAATGCTCTGAGGGTAGAGTTTATGACCTCCTGATATAGAAGTTCAGTCATCAAACACCTCTGCGGACCCAAATGAAAGTTGGTGACTTCAACAAAAATGGCCTTCAAGTTCCTGAAAAATAACCTAGGTAACTATAATCATAACCCACACACCAAACCAGGTGTTGTAGTATAGCCTGTAATCCCAGCATTTGGGAAGTAGGGGCAGGAAGATCGAAGTTCAAGGCCAGCTTGGACTATCTATTGAATTTGAGGTCAGCCTGGGCTACAAGGTAAGACCATGTCTCCAAAACAAAACCCACATTTCAGAGGTGTTATTGTTAAACTCTGTGATCTCTAAAATTAGTGATTTTTATTGTCATTTCTTTGAGACAGAATTTTGCTATGTTGCCTGGCTGGCCAGGAACTTGTTCTGTAGACTGGGCTAGCCTTAAATTTTGCCTCTCCAAGTGCTAGAATTATAGGAGTGCACCATGATGCCCCATTAAAATTAATGATTTTTTTTTTGAGACAATGTCTTGCTATATAGCCCAGGTTGGGCTGAAACTTACTATGAAGCCCATCCTGGCCTGAAACTTGAGACAATCCTTTTGCCTCAGGTTCCTGAGTGTTGGAATTACAAGTATGCACCACCAGGCCTGGCTTTATGTATGTGTGTGCATGTGTATATATGTAGATGCACATCTATGTGCATGAACATATGTACACATACACATATGTGTTTATGTGGTATGCGTACAGGCCAGAGGTCAACTTCAGATGTTGTCCTTTAAGTATTGCCCACCTTGTTTTTGATACAGGGTCTTTCACTGCCCTGGAGCTTGCCAAGTAGGGTAGTCTGGCTGCGCATCAAACCCCAGAGATCTGCCGTTCTCCACTTTCTCAGCACTGGGATTACAAGCAAGCTACCATGCTTGGCTTTTTTATGTGGGTCCTGGGGATCAAATTCAGATCCTGAGATAGTTCTCTAGCTCCTTTTCTCTCTGTCTCTCTGTCTCTCTGTCTCTCTCTCTCTCTCTCTCTCACCCTCCCTCCCTCTCTCTGTTTCCCTCAGATGGGATCTCATAGTTAGTTGGAGGCCAGCTGAGACTACAGAGAGAGTCTGTCTCAAAAACAAAAACAAAGGACTGAAGAGATGGCTCAGCGGTTAAAGAGCACTGGCTGGTCTTGCCTAGGATCTGGGTTTGGTTCCCAGCACCCACAGGGTAGCTAAAAACCAGTTCCAGGGGATTCAACACCCTCTTCTGGCCTCCATGAACTTTGCATGCAATGGTGCATTTACATACATGCAGGAAAAACACTCATAACAGATAAAATAAAAATAAATAAATTAAATTAAAACAAAAACAAAACAGGGTGGGGTGAGGATTTAATTCAGTAGTAGAGTGCTTGACTAGCCTGCATAAGGCCCTGGGATCATCCCTAGCAGGGGTCTGGGATCAAAATTGTATGAGGGTGCATCTCAGCGGAGAGGCCCACAGGACCTTCTAAAGAATTCATGATTGCCCCATAAAAGAGCTAGCATTTTGGCATCTGCTGGGACAAGCTGGGCTGGCCATGCCCAGCAAGAGTGGTTGCCAAGGCCTCAGTTAAAGAAATGGTTGTCCCTTTCTTCCTTGCACTCCTGCATTTCCCAATCACTGAGCTAGAACTTTTCTAGAGAACCTTCCAGAAGACTAGAAGTGATAGAAGAGACCATACTCTCTTCCCTGCTCTAGGTTCTTTAAGCCATGGGCTCAGGCCTGGAGAAGGTAAGTTCTACATTGAACCTGAGACTGGAGCTTTACCTTTGATCGGGCTGTGTTTGTAAACATAAAAGGATGCAGTATGTTATGGACTCTGTTGTCATGGCATAGGCAAAGTCTATGATGACAGGGGAGTTTATATTTATACAAGACTGAGTTCAGTGCTCAGCATGTAAATTACCTGTCACTAATACATCTCTGAATCCATTGTCTCACCTTTCTCAGTCATCCCAGAGGGATTATTTCTTTTCCTTTAAATGAGAATCCTTCGTCTGTACCTCGTTTATCCAGTGAGGAAACATTTACCTGACATCTAAATATGTATTGGCAGTTAAGAGCACTGGCTGCTCTTGCTGTGGACCTGGGTTTGGTTCCCAGCCCCGACATGATGACTAACAACCATCCGTAACTCCAGTTCCAGGGGATCCAACGTCCTCTTCTGACTTCTGTGGGCATTACATGACACAAGTGTGCTTACATACATGCAAGCAATACATGCATACACATAAAATAAAAATAATAAATAATGGGGCTGAAGACATGGCTCAGAGGATAAGAACACTGACTGTTCTTGCAGAAGACCCGGGTTCGAATCCCAGCACCCACATGGCAGCTAACAACTGTCCATAACTCCAGTTCCAGGGGATCTGTCCTCTGCAGGCATTGCATGACACAGGTGCACTTACCTACATGCAGGCAATTACACACATACACATAAAATATTATTTTAAAATTTAAAAATTAAATGTATTGGGAATGCTGAGGTACAAAATGTAGTTATGAAATATACAACTTCATGGAGGAGCAGAAGTGCCTGTTTGCCTTAGCCTACCAGGGCTGGGATTACAGGTCTGAGACACCATGTCTGGCCCCATTGTGATGTAAGTGCAAGCTACTGGTACTTTAGTAGCTAGGGGCTGCAGAGTCTAGACTCCAAATGGGAGTCTATATAATTAAGAATGTATCACATGGAGCTGGAGAAATGGCTCAGTTATTAAGAGCACTTCCTACTTTTCCAGAGGATACAGATTCTGTTCTTAGCACCCATGTTGGGGGACTCACAACTACCTGCAACTCCAAATTCTAGGTGATATGACACTTTCTTCTGACCTCTGAGGGCACCTGCACAGTGATGCACATACATACACTTAGGCACACACATACATACACAAATAAATATTTTTTTAAAATGCATATGTGGGACTGGAGAGATGGCTCAGCAATTAAGAGCACTGGCTGCTCTTGCAGAAGACCGGGTTTGAATCCCAGCACCCACATGGCAGCTAACAACTGTCCATAACTCCAGTTCCAGGGGATCTGATACCCTCTTTTGTCCTCAACAGGCACTGCATGACACGGGTGCATTTATATACATGAAGGCAATACACTCATACACATTAAAAAAAGAAAAAAAAATACCTGGGCATGGTGATGCACGCCTTTAATCCCAGCACTTGGGAGGGAGGCAGAGGCAGGTGGATCTCTGTGAGTTTGAGGCCAGCCCTAGGCTAGGGGAGACCCTGTCTCAAAAAAGACCAAAAAATAAAAAATAAATTAAAAAAATGTATATGTTGGGGCTGGAGAGATGGCTCAGTGGTTAAGAATACTGAATGTTGCCGGGCATGGTGGCACATGCCTTTAATTCCAGCACTCAGGAGGCAAAGGCCGGCAGATCTCTATGAGTTCAAGGCCAGCCTGGTCTACGTAGTGAGTTCCAGGAAAAAAAAAAAAAAAAACAAGGCCAGCCTGGTTTTCAAAGGGAGGTCCAGGAAAAAAAAAAAAAAAAACACTGAATTTTCTTGCAACAGACCCAGGTTCAGATCCCAGCACCCACATGGCAACTAACAACTATCTGTAACTCCAGTTCTAGGGGATCTGATGCCCTCTTCTAACTTCTGAGGGCATTGCATGATACGGGTGCATTTCCATACATGCAGGCAATACACGCAGACACATAAAATTTTTTAAAAAATTGCCTACACAAGTGTGGGTGCATCTGTGTCATGTAATGTCTGCAGAGGACAGAAGAGGGTGTCAGATTCCCTGGAACTGGAGTTATAGACAGTTGTTAGCTACCATCTGGGTGCTGGAACTTAACTTGAGTCTTCTGTAAGAACAGTCAATGCTCTTAACTACTGAGCCATCTCTCTAGTCCTGTAAATAAACCTTTTAACAAAATATCAAATTGCTGGGTGTGGTGGTGCATACCTTTAATCCCAGCACTCGGGAGGCAGAGGCAGGGGGATCTCTGAGGCCAGCCTGGTCTACACAGGCCAGCTGGGGCTTACAGGGAGACCCTGTCTCAAAAAGACAAAAATAAAATCACATTAAAGAATGAATTTTGGCCGGGCGTGGTGGTGCACGCCTTTAATCCCAGCACTCAGGAGGCAGAGGCAGGCAGATCTCTGTGAGTTCAAGGCCAGCCTGATCTATGTAGTGAGTTCCAGGACAGCTGGGGCTACAGGGAGACCCTGTCTCAAAAAGACTTTGTTAATCTTTAAAAAAATAATTTATTGAGAAATTTACACATGATTATAAGGTGTTTCGATCAAATCCATTCTCACTCCCTCCCCTCCAACTCCTCCTGTATCTCCCCGTCACTTTTTTTCTGATAACTTCACATACTCTTCGGGCCAGGCCACCCACATATGTACAGAAGGGGTGTGTAACAACCCACAGGGCACAGAGATGCTTTGAGCTTGCTTTAGTTTGCTTTCTCTTGGCTGTGAAAAAACACCAGGACCAAAAGCAACTTGGAGGAGGCAAGAGTTTAATTTGACTTACACATACATCCTTATTACGTTCCATCGCTGAGGGCACAGGGTCTGTCTCGCCTGCATGCGGCTGTGGTATTTTCTTCCTCACTCGCATGAAGGGGTTATAGGTGGACTCCTCCACGAGGGTGTGCGGCACTGTGGGCTCCCCAGCGGCATGCTTCTCCTTGGCCCAGGCCAGTTTCTCTTGGGTGGCAGCATTGTTGGGTTTCATATGGTGTGCAAATCTGAGGTTGTTTATGGTATATTCATGTCCACAGTAGACTTTTCAAATTTTTTAAAATTTATTTTTATTTTTATTTTATGTGTATTTGTATATTGCCTGCATGTAGGTAAGTGTACCGGTGTCATGCAATGCCCATAGAAGTCAGAAGAGGCTGTCGGATCCCCTGGGACTGGAGTTACGGACAGTTGTTAGCTGCCATGTAGGTGCTGGGATTTGAACCCGGGTCTTCTGCTAGAACTACCAGTGTTCTTAACCATTGAGCCATCTCTCCAGCCCCCCTACCTCCTATTCTTATCACACCATCCTCTGAAGAGGTTACCCAACTTTCGGATAGGGAATCGGGATGCTTTTTACCTAGACATTGACAATATATTTTAAATACTTAAAACAACCAATGGGGCTGGAGAGATGGCTCAGCGGTTAAGAGCACTGACTGCTCTTGCAGAGGACCTGGGTTCGATTCCCAGCACCCACATGGTGGCTATGAACCATCCTTAACTCCAGGGGAATCCGAAGCCCTCTTCTGACCTCCGTGGCATTGCACAACACAGGTGCACTCACATACTTGCACACAATACACTCATACACATAAAAATAATAAAATATTTTTAAAAATCTTTAAAACAAAAAACAGCCTATATCTTAAATTCTGCTTGATTTAGATGTACTGTTTTGTGAGATCTTCTCATGCCCCACTGAACACTTATGGAGGACTTCATCTATACATAAATCTACTCATCCTAACACTAGTGTTAATCTAGTATTGTTCATTATGGCTTTTGATCTTATTTCTCTTAAATTCTGTCTTATTCAGTCCTTTAGGTGGGAGGGTCTGTCTGATGCCTCCTTAAGTCTTCCACAATGGTCATATCTAACCACTTAAAAATTATTTTTATTTTATGTGTGTGATGAATATATCACTTGCATGTATGTAAGTGTACCCATTTCATGTAATACAGGCATCAGAAGAGGTCGTTGGATTTTCTTGAAACTGGAGTTATAGACAGTTGTTACTAACATGTGGGTGCTGGGAATTGAACCAGGGTCCTCTGCAAGAGCAGTCAGTGCTTTTAACCACTGAGCCATCTCTCCAGTCCCCATATCCAACCATTTACACATTGAAATGTCTATTGTTTTATGTTATTTCCTTTATTTCTGTATTTTTTGTTATTGTTGTTTGTTTTCTCTTTGCAGTGCTGCAGATCAGATCTAGGGTCTAGCACGTGCTAGGCAGGTGCTCTAGCACTGAGCTATATCCAGCCCCATTTCTTTTCTATTACAGGTAAGGCCATCTTATTGAAATTATGTGTATAGATAGATTGAATCGTCTATTCATTTCATTTTAGGTTAGTAAATCTGCTTAGGGAGAGGAAGGCTTAATAGCATTGAGGGTTACTTGTAGTCACTGATTTTTAGGGTTTTTTAAAAAAATATTTTATTATTTTTTATTTGTGTGTATGAGTGTATTGCCTACATGCATGTAAGTGCACCTGTGTGGTGCAATGTTGTACAGGTCAGAAGAGGGCTTCAGATTCCCCTGGAACTGGAGTTAAGGACGGCTCGTAGCTACCATATGGGTGCTGGAAATTGAACCCAGGTCCTCTTCAAGAGCACCCAGGGCTCTTAACTGTTGAGCCATCTCTCCAGCCCCTGTATTTTATTTAGTTTTATGTGAATGAGTGTATTGCCTGCATGTATGTAAGTTTTATGTGTATGTGTATATTGCCTGCATGTAGGTAAGTGCACCTGTGTCCCGTAATGCCCATGGAGGACAGAAGAGGCTGTAAGATCCCCTGGAACTGGAGTTACGGACAGTTGTTTGTTGCCATGTGGGTGCTGGGATTCTAATCCAGGTCTTCTGCAAGAACAGCCAGTGTTCTTAACCACTGAGCCATCTCTCCAGCCCCTTTAATGGTTATTTTGAACCTCAGAGCTCAAACACTTGTTCATGAGCTTCTTAAAATAACACAGTTTTAAGTTGAAATTTGGATTTAGAGATAGAACATCTTAATTACTTAGTAAATTGCAGTAAGTTGAGGGTCATATTTCATGGTAATCTGACAAAGCAAAACTTGTAAACCTTTCCAGTTTTTTTTTTTTTCTTCTTCTCTGCAACAGACTCTCACTTTGTAGTCCAGGCTGGCCTCAAATTTATAATCCTCTTGCCTCAGCCTTCTCAGTGCTGGAATTATAGGTATACACTGCCTCATCCAGGTTGGTTTATTTCACATCAGGTATCTGAGGTATAAGTTATATGCAGTAAAAGTAAACTTTTAAAGTGTACTCCAGGGGCTGGTAGGCTGGCTCAGCAGTTAAGAGCTACACTGTTCTTGCAGAGAAACAAAGTTCGGTTCCTAGCATCTACATCCAGTGGCTCACAATTGCCTGTAACTCAGCGTACTTACATGCATGTGCATACCCCCCATACATTAATTTGAAAAAATATAAATAAAAATGAAGTGTATTCTAGCCTTTTTTTTTTTTTTGAGACAGAGTCTCCCTGCAGCCTCAACTGGTCTGGAACTTACTATGTAGACCAGACTGGCCTGAACTCACAGAAATCTACTTGCCTCTGCCTCTTTAGTGCTGTATTAAAGGCATGAGCCACCACACCCAGCCGACTTTTTTTGAAACAGGGTCTCATGTAGCTTAGACAAGCTTCAAACTATTCAGTAGCTGAGGATGTCCTTAAACTCTTGATCTTTCTCCTGGTACATCCTCCTGAAGTGCTGGAATTTGGGCATGTGCCGTCACATCTTGCTCAAAAGCTGTTTGTTTTTATATTTTTGGTCTTTTTCTTTTTGGTGTGAGGGATCAAACCCAGGGCTTTTTACATGCTAGGCAAGTGCTCTACTGCTCTCCTAACCCTATATCTATATCCCAACCCTATTCCAGACTTAAAGAAAATGTGCCACTAGTGAATTCTCTCCTTTGCTACATTCATTATAGAGAATCCCAATAAGGTCAGGCCTGCTAGTGCTACCCTACAATCCTGGCTACTCAGGTGGCAGAGGCAAGAGGTCACCTGGTTTAAAGAAGTTTCAGGCCAGCTAGGGAAGACCTTCTCTCAAAAAACCAAAATAATGTTGCAGGTAGTTGTTACCCCTTGCAGTACACTACATAAGCTTTTCTTTGTAAAACAAACAGAAAACAACAGACAACAACAAACAAAACCTACCCAAATTTATTTGTATACAAATAAATAATTTTAAGTAAAAAGAGAACTAGGGGTATAAGGGTAGAATGCTTGTCTGGCATTCAGGAAGCCCTAGGTTCAATCCTCACCCCCCCAATAAATAAAAAGTAAATAAATAAATGTAATAATTTTTTTAAAAAAAGACTAGCATGGGTGAAGGTCATGTCTTTCTTTTCTTTTCCTTTTTTTGGGGAATAGTTTGGTCTTGAATTTACCATTATCCTCCTGCCTAATCTAAGCCTCTGGAGTGCTGGGATTACATGTGTGAGCCATCACACCCTACCCTGTGTCTCTCTTTAGACAGTATGACAAGGACTGTGTGGGTGAAGGTCATCTCAGGCAGATGCATTTGGGGGAAGAATACAGACTCAAAGGTCTGGAGATGGGTTCCTTAAGGCTCTATCTACACACTCACTCATTAGAAGAGCTTTCCTTGCTACCCTTGTTTACAGGTTGTACCTCAAAGTTCCCTGATGGTACGGGAGAGTCCACATCTGAGAAGGCTACAGGCAGGGGTTTCTGGGACCACCACTCCCTCCCTCTGGAGCTCCTGGGCTTTATGTATTTATTTATTTTTCTGTTTTTCATTTAAAGACAGGATTTTGCTGCTAAAAATAACAGTCTGAGAAAAAACAGCTTCCATAGAGAACCATTTAAGGTTTTTAAGCAGGCAAGTGACATAATTAGGTTTTTGTTTCAAAAGGTTGTTTTGGCTTCTGAACACATGGTGGAGGCTGGATAGGAGGGAGTCAGAACTGGAGACCCAGAGTCTTGAAACCTTCCAAAGGAAAAGTTGTCAGAGTGGTGACTCTGCGGTGGCAGCATCCAGTGCAGATGGGTAGAAGCTTCCTGTAGCCTCTCCCTTCACATTTCCTGCTTGTCTGTGAGGGCCTTGCCTTTGAAACCCCTGTCTTACCTTGATCTTTAGCTCTTTTCTCTTCATCCCGAAGATTGAATCCGCTCCCAGCCTGTTGTTTCTTCAAGTTAGGTTTGTTTCTCTGTCTATTCCTGTCTCATCAACCTGGCTCTGTTTGCTTGTGAATGGATCTTGCTATGTAACCCTGGCTGCCCCTGACCCCTGCAGACCAGGCTGGCCTCAAACTTGCAGTGACCCGCCTGCCTCTACATGCCGCACACCTCCCTGCCTGTCTTCATCATCTTCATCAGGCTCTTAGCATTTGATGCTTGGAACCTCTTAACTGGTCATCCTTCTTTCTCTCTGTTACCAGTCAGTTCTTCATCATTGTCACTGTGTGGCTACTCTTTTTGTTTTTCATGATGTTGCAACACATACAAAAAAAAATCTTGGACTTCTCTAGAATATTCTAAGTAGACTAGAAGGTTAGATTAGTAATGAATACACTTCCTTTCTCTGGAAGCTATAGTTTCCTTTGCTTCTTTTTATGTGTGGTATCTGTAACTTTCGCAGGCCTTAAATGTGAGGGAGCACCCTTCCTTCTTGGCACGTGCCATTTCTTCTCAAGGCTTTTATGAAGAAAGTGGAGTTTTAAATGGAGTGAAATAGAGACTATAATAGACTATTTTGTGTGAATCTTTTATGCTAGTGGATGCTCCTCAAGGGTGAGGATAAGCAACATATGGGAACACAGGTAAGTAGTGTGTAGACTGGTCTGACAGGCTGACATGAGAGAGTAGTGGAGGCCACTGTCCCTTCCTGGCACTCACAGGAATGCTTGTGTAGGTCCTGAGAGAGCAGACAGGAGCGTGTGGCTCACCTAGAGCTGGAGTCATTAAGAATATGAATGTGAGGGCTGGAGAGGTGGCTCAGGAATTAAGAGCACTGACTGCTCTTGCAGAGGACCTGGGTTTGGTTCCCAACACCGACATGGCAGCTAACAATCATCCATAACTTCAGTTCCAGGGGATCTGATACCCTCTTCTGGCCTCTGTGGATATTGTATGTATGTAGTGCACTTACATACATTCAGGCAATACATTCATACACATAAAATAAAAAATAAAATCTTAAAAACAATATAAATGGCCGGTGTGGTGGCGCATGCCTTTAATCCCAGCACTCGGGAGGTAGAGGCAGGAGGATCTCTGTGAGTTCGAGGCCAACCTGGTCTACATAGTGAGTTCCAGGCCATATGGGGTTACAGGGAGACCCTGTCTCAAAAAAGAGAGAGAGGAAAAAAACCCCAACAATATAAATGTACATGACTACTGCTCCTGACAATTATTACTTAATAATTGTGTGTGTGTGTGTGTGTGTGTGTGTGTGTGTGTGTATGTGTGTGTGTAGCCTAGCTTGGCCTCTAACTCACTACATAGCTGAGTATGACCTTGAGCTCTTGATCCTTCCACCTCCACCTCCCACGTGCTGGGATTAAAGGGATTGCACTATTATGCCCACTGGAATCATAACCTTGCTATAAAGCATTTGACTTTGAAAAACTACTTGTTTGGACTGTTTTTAACAAAGCTGATATATCTGGCCCCAGCTCATCTTTTAGAACACGTGTTTAGATAGGTAAATTGGAAGTTGGGAACTGATTTGAAAAAATATACATGGCTATTTTTTAGCATTTTTATTTTAAATGTCCCCAAATAAAAGGAATATTGTCTCTGTGTGGGCATTCCGCACAGCAGATTTGTTTATTGTGGAGCCAGTGCTCTTAACTGCGAGCCATCTCTTCAGCCCCCATGTGCTGGAATTCTTAACATTCAGCAGGCAAGGAACTTTTAGACTACACTCAGGTGATCAACGTCTTTTCCTTCCTATGTCTCTTTAATTTTCTCTATCCTTCTATCCTGCCTCAATTTCCCCCTCTGGTATTTTGATTCCTTAATTGTTAGGATTGGTGATGGCTGAAGATGTGTTTTCTGAAACCTTTTCACTGCTAAGTAGGGATGTGGACTCTACCTGTTCAGGGATCAAGTCTCATCCTATCTGCTGTGAGTGGGAGAAGGTCTGAATTTGGAAACTGGAGGATCATCTTTCCATGGGCACCTGGAAGAGAGGATGTAACTGCTCAGATCAAAATCAAAGCATATGGCAGATTGTTATGCCTAATCTAAAATTAGCACCCAACATAGCACGGCCATTTTTCATTTTGAGATGTCTGATAACTATGGTGTTACTAAATGATTAAAATAGCACGCAATCTGGCAAACATTAATTTGAATATGCAGATCTTGGAAGGCTGAAAACTGTCTCAGTTAGGTGTCTATACATACAGCACTCTGATAATGACATGGGTTCTCTCTTGTGCTGCTGTTAGAATCTCAAGGGCCATTGGTTTTTGTAGAATGGCTGAGTTTGAGTGAGACCCCTTTGGCTTGTTTAAAACAGTACCGATAGGTGACTTTTTTCATTGCTGTGACAAAATACCTGACAAAAGCAACTTAAGAAAGGGTGGGTTTATTTATATTTCCTGGGTGATTTTAAGTTGTTTAAAACAGTACCGATAGGTGACTTTTTTCATTGCTGTGACAAAATACCCGACAAAAGCAACTTAAGAAAGGGTCAGTCCAGTTGACAGTGGAGATGAACCCTCACAGTGTCAAAACACAAAAGAACAATTCCAAGAAGAATTCCAGTGGTGGACCGGATTAGAACTGTAATCATTGAGTAAATATGATTATACGAACAGTGTCTGAAATAAAAATAGGGACTGGCAAGATGACTCAGTGGGTAAAATGCTTGCTGTAGAGCTTGATGACTTGAGTTCAAACACTGGAACACATGTAAAGGTAGAAGGAGAGAACCAACTCCACAGACTTCTTCTCTAACCCCCACATATATCTCCTCCATAATTAATTAATTAAAAAAGAAAGCCGGGCATGGTGGCGCACGCCTGTAGTCCCAGCACTTGGGAGGCAGAGGCAGGCGGATCTCTGTGAGTTCAAGGCCAGCCTGGTCTCCATAGTGAGTTCCAGGACAGCTGGGGCTACAGGAAACCCCGTCTTAAAAAAAAAAAAAAAAAAAAAAAAAAAAAAAAAAGTGACCAAAAAGCAATTCAAAATATAAAGTAAAATTATAGTTACTACTAGAACTTATCTCTGTATTGAGAAAGTTGTCTCATTTTTTCTTGTTTGAAGAGAACATTAAGTCTCTTAATGGTTTACTGGTATAAAAGACCTGTCTCCAGAATCATCCCCCGCCATGAACCCCCCCAAAGAGATGATGGCAGCAGAGCAGGGTCTTAAACATGTTAAACTCCAACTCTGCTGCTGAGCTATACCTTCAGGTCTTAAAAACAAACAAACAAACAAACGACCTTTTTTATTTGTATGTGTGTGTGTCTTTTGAGACAGGGTCTCCTTGTAGCCCCAGCTGTCCTGGCACTTGCTATGTAGACCAGGCTGGCCTCAAACTCACAAAGATCTGCCTGCCTCTGCCTCCCAAGTGCTGGGATTAAAGGCGTGTGCCACCAATGACTTTTTAAACTTCTAAACAAAAGAGATGTATGAATTCAGAGTAAGAGCCTTTACTGTATCCCCTTGAACAATCATAGCAGCTCTTTGAAGATGTTGAGGTGAATTCAACACCCCTCCCCCTAAGGTCTAGAGCCAGCCTGTGTGTGATATATGCTGTGGGAAGAGAGTAGAGGCTGGGGAGGAGTGGGCACATGAGCCTTGTTGATTTGCCCTGGTCACACCATTCTCTCCCTGGGGTTAAAAGAAATACGGTAATTCAGATTTTTTAAATTATTAATTTTGTTTATTTATTTATTATTTATTTATTTAGTTCTTTTGAGACAGGGTCTCCCTGTAGCACAACTGGCCTAGATTTACTAGGAGACCAGGCTGGCCTTGAACTCACAGAGATCTGCCTGCCTCTGCCTCCAAGTGCTGGGACTAAAGGCATGCACCACCATGCCTGGCATTAATTTTATTTATTTATTTATTTATTTATTTATATTTGTCTTTTTGAGACAGGGTCTCTCTGTAGCCCCAGCTGGCCTGGAACTCACTATATAGACCAGGCTGGCCTTGAACTCACAGAGATCTGCCTGCCTCTGCCTCCCCAGTGCTGGGATTAAAGGTGTGTGCCACTATGCCTGGCTATTTTATTTTTTAAAATGCATATGAGTATATTGCCTGTATGTATGTAAGTGCACTGGTGTCATGCAGTGCCCATAGAGGCCAGAAGAGGGCATCAGATCCTTTGGAACTGGAGTTGCAAACAGGTGTCAGCAACTGTATGGGTGCTGGGAATTGAACCTGGGTCCTCTGCAAGAGCAGCCAGTGCTCTTAACCGCTGAGCCATCTCTCCAGCCTTGTAATTCAGCATTTTAATGCTAGCTTTCTTTGTCTTCTACTTCATTTTTCTTTCTGTCCCCTATTCCTTGCGGAAATGTGTCATGTAAAAGTGTATCTTTTTATTTGATAATGCTTTCCATGGCTGTTCTCTCTTGGTTCTTTTATACCAAGGGACAACTGCATATAGCTAAAGTATTTTTTTCTGTGAGTGTGACCCGTCAAGCAGAGAGAAAATTAGATGTTTCTTTCTCTGGACTCCCGTAGGCATAGGTGGCACAGTCTAGTGTCGAGCAAACCTGAGGATCGAGATTTATCTGCAAAATCAGGTCAGTCATAAAACCTTTCACTGGCTGGGTATGGTGGTACATGCCTTTAATCCCAACATTCAGGAGACAGAGGCAGGCAGATCTCTGTGAATTCAAGGCCAGCTTGGTCTACATAGTGAGTTCAAGGGCAGCCAGGGCTACATAATGACACTGTCGCAAAAACAAAAACAAGACAAACAAACAAAAGTTCATTGCCCTCAATGTGGAGCATCAGGACTTACCATGGAGATTGGTGTGAGCTTGAATTCCATGGTGGTCTGCTAGGATCTTGAGGCTCCTTTGGCTGAGTGTGACTGACTGTGAGGATTTCTTGTTGCTAAGGAACATGGCAGCTTCTAGAAGTCAACTTGATGTGCTACAACCTACCTATTTGGAATAAAAAAAATGAATCTGCTCCCGCCCAGTGTTCTGTGTGGTATAGTAAGAAACCATAACAACCTATAGAAGGGATGCTGGACCTATGCTGGATACTGTGCACGTCAGTGGAGTCTGCAATTTCCCAGGCTTTGTGTGCATTGAAGCAGGGTCACTAAATATAACCTAAACTTTACTGTCCACATCAATTAGAACAGTGGGTTAGTGTGGGTAATTAGAATGTATAGATAATCAAGACTCATTTATTTTATTTTTAGCCTTCCTCCCAAAATGAAAGAAGAACAACAAAGATATTTCACTGGATGTTAATTTTGAAACAATGAGCTGGGGCTGGGGAGATGGCTCAGCTGGTAGAATGCTTGTTGTGCAAGCACAAGGACCTGGGATTGCATAAAGATCCAGGTGTGGTGGTGAGCTCCTGTAAGCTTAGCTGAGGAGATGGAGTAGGGAGGATTGCTGGGGCCTGCTAGCTAGCTAGTCTGGGTGAATCTGTGAGTTTCAGGTTCAGTGAGAGACTAACTAAAAAAATAAGGTGAAGAGTGGCAGAGGCAGACACCTGATGTCAACCTCTGCTCTCTTTATTCACGCACATGCCTGTGCACACACCTAGAGACACATATATCACAGACACACAACACACGCATAAGTAAAATTTTAAAACCTTATTAAACCTTTTAACATTCGTGTCTGGCTTCTTCTAAATTTCTAGTATACACTCCTAATTGGAAGGAAGAAGGAAAGACAAGATGTTTGAATGTTTAGTCCCTAACATAATAAAGAGTTGTCCTGAATATTGAAAGTAATAACATATGTACTTGAACTTGTCTGGATAACAGTGGTGTTCTTAAGATCTCAGGTCCTTAATGGGACCTGCAGGTATTCCAGAGAGAGCTGTCTGGGTCTTGGTGGCCACGACACTGTAACTTTATACTGTAAATTCCACAAATCTGCAGAATATGTGCAAAGAGCTCCACTTTAGAAAGCAGGAAACCTAGATTCCAGTTTCTGTTCTGCTACTAAAGTCATTTGAAATTAGGGGAGAGAAAAGGAGAAGAAAGCTCTGTGACATAGTTCTTTGAAACTCTATTTTCTTTTTTTAAAAAAGATTTTATTTATTATTTTTATTTTATGTGTATTAGTGTATTGCCTGCATGTATGTGAGTGCACTTGTGTCACGCAATTCTGCGGAGGTCAGAAGAGGGCTTTGGATTTCCCTGGAACTGGAGTTAAGGATGGTTCGTAGCTGCAATGTGGGTGCTGGGAATCGAACCCAGGTCCTCTGCAAGAGCAGTCAGTGCTCTTAACCTCTGAGCCATCTCTCCAGCCACAGGACTCTATTTTCAACTGTTTTTAAGGAAGAGAATTAGAGCCATCCCACTCCTGACATTTCTGATTCTTTGAGATTGTGGGTTTTGGATTTGCTTCTCTCGTGAAATCAATGATTTGGCTGGGCTCATCTAAAGTTAAGAAACTAGGCACTGTGGTACACACCTGTGATTCCAGCATTCAGGACACTGAGTCACAAGGATCATGAGTTTAGAGGTCAGCCTGGGCTATGTATTGAGACCCTATTTTTAAAAAAATTAAAAAGACTTCAGAACTTTTTTAAAGAGACAAAGTCTTGCTATATAACTCAGATTGGTTTTGAACTCATTATGTAGCCAAGGCTACCCAAATTCATGATCATTTGGTCTCAGTCTCCCTAGTCCTGGGGTGGCAGGCTATGCCATCATGTCCAGCTTGAGAGCTGACTTTTTCTGATTGTCATATCACACTTCTGATGGTCAGCCCTTCTTTTTCTTGCCAAGATAGAACCTTATTCCTTTCACCAACAGAGTTGGCAGCCTGGAACAAGAGTTCCATCCCTAGATGTTAAAGAAGGAGACGCCCAGGCAGGAGACCTTGTCACTGGGGCTTGCCTATGGTCTCTGAGCCCCAGGGTTTACAGCTGCATGCACCTCAAAGGTCAGGGCTGTACCTTTTAGCCTCTATTGTGTGGGTACCTACAGCATGTGCTTGGCCACCAGAGTTCAGTAAAGATCAGTGCCGACCAGTGACATGGCATTGTCCTTCATTTTCCCCTCAAACCACTAGGTGTCGCCTTCATCTCATAGAAGAGGTGTCCCTCCTCTGCCTACACTCCCCCCCTCAGCTTTATGGCACTGTGATTTCTGGAGGCTTGAAGGGGAGAGAAACTGGCTGGCAGGGAGGAGAATGAGCTTATGTGCATGTACTTTATGACAATTTGAGAACTCCCCAAGGCCCCATAGCAGTCCCCTCTGATACCATGATGTCATCCCTCACAAGCTGTTCCTCAGGATGGGGTCAATGTCCCAGATAGCCGAGGTAACCTGTATGAACTTTCTAGGCAGGAAGCTTAGAAACCCTAAGTGAGGTGCAATGGGCTTCCACTGCTGGTTCTCTGGGACTTGGTCTATAAGGTCCCATTAGGTGCTAAGCCTATGTGGCGCAGCGAGACAAAGGAAAGACCAGGCCCTAGACAGCAGATGGCTGTAGAGACCAGTAGGCACAGACAGAGTGGCGGTGGCGACAGGAACAGAGTGAGTGCAAAGCCGAGTCCCAGGAAGGAGACTCTTGGGCTTCATAAGGAGTTACGAGGGACTTCGGAAGGGCCTGTTTTCCTACTGAAAGAGAAAGAGCTCCCTGGCATTTAGGAGGTTGGCAGGGTTCCCCCTACCCAGGAATAGCTAAATGGATCTCCAGTGTTTGGAGATTCCTGACCGCTTGCTGGAGACTGAAGTGGTTAAGAGAAGGCCCCACGCAAAGCAGGGTGATAAGCCGAGCTGGGGCACTACGCGCCCCAGGGGTCGCTGGCCCGAGTGCGGTGGAGGCGGCCGGCTGGACCAAGGGCTTGGGGCAGCTGAGGAAGGCCCCTTCAAGCGTGGGTTCGCCGGGGGATCGCCGGCCTCGAAGCCCTCGGGGCGCTCCGGGGTGGGCTGGGGACTGGGTGGTCCCCGGGCGCCGGGCAGGGGTTGGGGGTAGGCAGCGGGCGCCGGAGGGTGGGGCCGGGCG
>NW_008346082.1:192930-197235 GCF_000622305.1 Nannospalax galili | reverse complement strand
GCCGGGGCCCAGGCTGGGGGCGGGAGGACGCGCCGGGCAGCGCGGGCCGCCGGGGCACAGCAGCAGCTGAGCGGAGTGGGACACGGGCCGGGCCGCCGCCGCTCCGGATGGGCCCAGCGTCCGGGCCCGTTAGCCCAAGCAAGAGCTTCGGGAGAAGCCGTCCCAGGGAGGCTTACCCCTGCCTTTCCCTCCCCTCTGGCCCAGGCCTCGCTTCGCTCCCTGCCTGCTCGGGTCCTCGTCCTCCCGCGGCGCCGGCGCCCTCCCACCGCAGCACGGCAGCTCCCTGCCCTCTCAGCCGGGTCAGCCGTGAGGTGCCCGCAGGCCGTTTCTTTGTACCAGCCCTCCCCCAACCCCCACCCCATCCCAGGCTCAGATCCCCTTCGCCTCGGCTTTGGATTGTCAGGCCACTTCCCCCCTCACTGTCCCCATCCCGGCCGCAGGGCCTCGTGGTCCCTCCCTCCTCCGGCCACCCCTATCTTTAGGGCTTGGGCCGGGCCCTAGGCTGGTAGCCCACTCTTTCCCCACCCAGGCTTCCATCCCCTTCGCTGGCGGTCCGCAGCACTTTCTGTATCCTGGCCGATTTAGCTTGTCCCCACTTCTCTTCCTGGCCCTCTTCCCCGGTCTCCAGGCTGGGTGGTGCTTGTGCCTGCCCTGTAGGCCAGAGCGGCCCCAGGTTCGGGGGTCAGGGGGTCTGCTGCGCCATCCCCATGGCATTGCCATCGCTGCTGCTGCTGCTGGTGACAGCCCTGGCAGGTGGGGTGCGTCCTCCGGGGGCGCGGAACCTGACGCTGGCGGTGGTGCTGCCAGAACATAACCTGAGCTATGCCTGGGCCTGGCCACGGGTGGGTCCTGCTGTGGCACTGGCTGTGGAGGCGCTGGGCCGGGCACTGCCCGTGGACCTGCGGTTTGTCAGCTCCGAACTCGACGGCGCCTGCTCCGAGTACCTGGCACCGCTGCGCGCTGTGGACCTCAAGCTGTACCATGACCCCGACCTTCTGTTAGGCCCGGGTTGTGTGTACCCTGCTGCCTCGGTGGCCCGCTTTGCCTCACACTGGCGCCTTCCCTTGCTGACTGCCGGTGCAGTGGCCTCTGGTTTTGCAGCTAAGAATGAGCATTATCGTACCCTGGTTCGCACTGGCCCCTCTGCTCCCAAGCTGGGTGAGTTTGTAGTGACATTACATGGGCACTTCAACTGGACTGCCCGGGCTGCCTTGCTGTATCTGGATGCGCGCACAGATGATCGGCCTCACTACTTCACCATCGAGGGCGTCTTTGAGGCCCTGCAAGGCAGCAACCTCAGTGTGCAGCACCAGGTGTATGCCCGAGAGCCAGGTGGCCCTGAGCAAGCCACGCACTTCATCCGGGCCAACGGGCGCAGTAAGTGTGGCCCAGGATGTTGTAGTACAGGGGAGGAGGGTCACTGTGTTTCTGGAGCTCAACGCGGGAAACTAGACAGAGGTAGGCATGGAAGAGCCAGGGTTGGGATGGAGGAGTGTTTGGCCAGCGGTACCTGGAAGAGGGTCCCGGGAAGGGAAGAGCCTTGGCTTCTAAAGGCAGAAAGCAAGGAAGAAACTGGGACTGGCTGGGATGCTGACTTTGGGGAAGCAATGTGGGTACCCTAGAGTGATGTCTACTCTGAAGGGCGCACCTGCTTGAGAGCAGAAGCTCCCTAGGCTAAGGCCCCAAGGCCCCAATGTGGCTTAAAGATAACTCTGTGAGCTCAGGGCTCATTGGGAAAGGGAGGTAAGGCTCACATTGAGAAATTCTGAGCATACTAGGGCAAGGCAGGCAGGAGGGGAATGAAGAGAACTGGGAGGAGCAGCAAACAAGGCTCTGGGGAAAGGAGGGACTTAAGTCATCAGTCTCCTCCTCTGGGGTCTGGAGTTCAGCTCTGACTTCTGCCAGATGGTCCATATGGCCCAAGGGCACTTATGATGTGAGCTCCAAAGGGGAGGATTGGGAACATCTGTTGGGTGGTCGATAGGTAGGGTACACTCTCTTGTACTGAGATGATTCAGAGAGGGGGCTGGTGGGAGACCTGGATGCTTTCTCAGAGTACCCCTCTGTCATGTGCCTGCTCCCAGTTGTGTATATCTGTGGCCCTCTGGAGATGCTGCATGAGATCCTGCTTCAGGCCCAGAGGGAGAACCTGACCAATGGGGACTATGTCTTCTTTTACCTTGATGTCTTTGGGGAAAGTCTCCGAGCAGGCCCCACACGTGCAACAGGCCGGCCGTGGCAGGACAATCACACCCAGGAACAGGCCCAGGCCCTCAGAGAGGCCTTTCAGGTATCATTGGACCCGGAGCTGGAGATGGGAAGAGGCAGTTGGTTGGAGGGGTTGTTTCTCATAAGACCCCCCAGAAACCCTAGGAACAGGGCAGGGGTAGTCAAGAGCTATGGTAGTGAAATGATTAGATGCTTTCCAGGTCTTGTATCACTTTTCCTTCTTTCTCCAGCTTTGTGACTTTTAGTTAGTGTACCTGCCACTGAGACTGACTTTGGCCATCACCAAAGATCCTAGGGTGCTGGCTTTCCTAAGTGTCAGTGGTAAGCTAGACTACAGGAGAGAAAAGATCTGAGCCTCGCCTCTTTTCTGGAGTGGTGAGGAAAGGAACTGATTTCGTGCATGAAGCAGATCCTGAGAGTCAATGGTTCAGGGGAGCAAGGGTGGGTGTAGGCTGGGCTGAAGGGAGGCTTTTGTAAAGGAAATGAGAATGTTGTGACTTTAGATGTCATATTCCCAGAGTGGTGGGAGAGGGAATTCAAAAGTCTGTGCAGACAGAAGATAGGCGTGCGCATGTGTGGCCTGGCAAGAAAGGAGGCTTCATTTTTTTTTTTTTAAGTTTTTTTGAGACAGGGTCTCACTCAGGCCCAAGGCCCAGGCTGACCTTGAACTGGTAACCTCAGCCTCCCAAGTAGTGGGAGGTATGAGCTTTAAGAAGGGTTCACTTAAGGCATATATAAGAAAAATAGTGACAAAAGTATAATCAGACTAAAAAGGCTTTAGACCTTAAGACAATAGTGTTTGAATTTAGTGTTCTTGACACTTTTTGTGACAATAAACATATGACATGTAATTCAGGTTAGATTAGAAGAGACCACCAGGCAGTGAGACTGACCAGCAGGAATGAGGTGATATGGCTTGAACTAGGGCCACAATAGTAAGAATGCAAAGAAATGGATTTTTAAAAGAATTTGCAGAGAAGCTTGACATTACTGTTCATTATCCTCCTTTACCCCAAACTTCCAATGACTATTTCCTTCAGAATAAAATCCCAGCTCCTCATCATGATGTTTAAGGACTTCAATAGTATGCTTTCTACCACCAGTTTCAGCATCACTGCCTGGTACCCTCATGCTGAGATCTCCGGTTCACTAGGCTCCTGCAAGGGACCAGCCCAGGCACTGCTGTTCCTGCCCTTGTGCTCTTTGCTCCTTTTGTCTGCAGGTCTTTTCTTCCCTCATTCCAAATCTCTGCCTCACAAGATCATACTCATGGTTATTTCTCTGGTTCCTGTACTAATTCTTCACTGATTTGTGTATATAAGTGTTCCCTACTTATTTATTCACAGCCTTCATTTTTCCTAAAAGTATTTGAGGTGGCTTATGGAATGACCTTTCCACTCTGAGATTCTTTGGTTCTAAGTAGAATGTACAGGGCTGGACCTGGGTGGCCATTCTTCTCCAGTGAGTAAGATTTTATGTGACTGTGATTATATATTTGGTTGTGGCTGATGAGAGTATCTGACTGTGAATGACATATCTGTTTGGATGCCTGAGTATGAGTCTCTGACTGTCACACTTGAACACAGGCAGTGGCCAGGTCAGATTTTGTTTATATTGTAATTTTTTCCTAAAACAACCATCTCACCTTTTGTGTCTGTGCAATGCGTCCATATTCTTTAAGACTCAAACCAGTTGTTTTCCCTTCTAAGATGCAATCCCTGGACCCCAGGTTGAGCTGAGTCTCTTACTCTTGTGCTTAACTTTGTCTACTATAGGACATACTATTTAGTCCACCTTTGATTCCTTAAGACTGACTCATTATTAGTATTTACTGAATGTCTATTGTGGCCTCATCACTTTACTGGGTACTGGTGTGTAATACAGAACATTCTAGACATAGTCTCTGCCTTTTGGGAGTTTACATTTAGTAGGAGAGACAGATAAGAAACAAGCAAGTGGATAGGATTTGTGTGTGTGTGTGTGTGTGTGTGTGTGTGTGTGTAATAAGGATTGCCAGAAGAAAAGAAAAATAGTAGGGAAATGAGAAGGGGATTGCACCTTAGCTAGTATGGTGGA
>NW_008346082.1:181469-192860 GCF_000622305.1 Nannospalax galili | reverse complement strand
AGAGAGAGAGAGAGAGAGAGAGAGAGAGAGAGAGTCAGTTCTGGGATGGAATCCAGGCCTGTGCATGCTAGGCAAGTGTTCCACCATAGGACCTTAGCCTCAGCCCTGGATTATATTATTTTAATGTAGAAGAAAACCTTCTTTCTTGTGTAAGAATTTACACTAGCCAAGAGTGTCCAGTACTTAGAGTAGGAAGAGGAAAGACTCAGTCAGCTAACAATTATATCAGTTAATTCATGGTTCCTCCCTTCATTGTAGACCTTATTCAGACAAGAAAATAGAGGACGGTTTTATAATACAAGAGAAGGGAACCAGGCAATGAAGAATATGCTGAAGGGAAACCAAGACTTGGAGTGGGGTGGGAATGAAGTATTATCAGGAGAAGCTTCTGTCTTTGCCAGGACTGACAGAGGGCAGGGTGGCAGGGGAGTCTGTGGTCAGCTCCAGCCAAGGATGAAAGAGCAAAGAGCCCTTCCTCCAGACCCCACTGGGGGTCTCAGACCAGGTCAACCCAGAAAAAGTAGCAGATGAGACCAGGAGGCCTTGGACACAGATATCCAAAGCTTTTCCAGGAGGGTGTTATAGCCAAGACAAAGGTGCCAACAGAATCTTGATGCCAGCTACCAGGCAGAGGGAGGGATCTGAAATTAAGTATAGTGATATGATTATTCTCTCCCATTCAGCCATAGCTGCTCCAGGGCAGGGACTGTGTTCATCTTTGTATTCCATGAACTAGTATGGCATTTAATACATATTTGTTGGATTGAATTAAAGTGTGTTTTGGGGAGGGGGCAGATAGTACTGGGAATTATTTTTTTCCTATTTTTTTAAAATTTATTTATTTATTATTTTATGTGTATGGGTGTATTGCCTGCATGTGTGTAAGTGCACCCATGTTGTGCAATGCCTGCAGAGGTCAGAAGGCGGCTTCGGATTCCCCTGGAACTGGAGTTATGGACAGTTGTTAGCCGCCATGAGGGTGCTGGGAATTGAACCCCAGTCTTCTGTAAGAGCAGTCAGTGCTCTTAACCACTGAGCCATCTCTCCAGCCCAAGACTGGGAGTTCTTTTAGAGAAGTAGAGCTGCAGGCACCATAAAGCAAGATAATCAGCCAGGACAAGTAGAGATTCATAGAGTAGAACTTAATAAATAAGTGACCAAACTGCGAGGATTCAGGGGTCCATGATGAACAATTGAGGATATAGGGCTAGAAATCTAGGCAGAGATCACAGACCAGGTATGGAGGTAAGGGGAAACACCTACCACAGAGTGGAAGCAAGGAGCTGGGTAAGGTGGCGCTTGCTTGTAATCTCAGCACTTGGGAGGCTAAGAAAGGAGAGTTGTTGAGAGTTTGAGGCCAGCCTGGGCTAATAGTTCTAGGTCAGTTGGGCTACAGAGTGAGATCCTATCTCAATATAAATAAACAAACAACAACAAAACAACAAATAGAATGTAAGAAAACACTAAACCAAAGGTTGTGGAGGGCAGACTCTCTTTTTAGAGACTATTCGTGGTCTTTTCAGGCCACTGCTGACATCACTTCCTGCTGTGCCCAGGGCAGGTCTCGAGGTGGGTGGCACAAGCGGAGGCAAGCGCTTCTGGCTGTTCACATTTCCTAGGTGCGCTCCTGGCTTCCACAGCACCACTGAACCCATTTTTGGCAGCCTCACTTGTTTAGTTTTCCACCTGGGGTCCACTGTGAACTGGGCCTTAATTAGCTGCCTTCCCCTTCTCCAGAGCCCCTGAGTAAGCACAGAAACTGTTTGGAGTTGTTTTTGTTTTTTGGATTTTTTTTTTTCCTTAGTAGCTAGTTAGTAAGCACAGTAAAACATTGTAGCATAGCCATTTTCTAAGTGTGGTCTTGGGATCCTGGGGGCCCCTGAGATTCCTTTTAGGGGGATTGTGGAGCCAAAGCTATTTAAAAATAATGCCAAGCTGTTATTTGCCTTTGTCACTGTTCTGTGATCACACAGTGGAGTTTTCCAGAAGGTACACAATGTGTGATGATTCACGTCTCTAACAGCCATGGAAAACACAACTGTGCATTCTTGCGTTTTCAGAATATATCCGGCTCAGTTTTAATTTTAATTTCTAATTTGCTAAATATTGATAGTCATTTCTTTGGAATGTTATTTTTAAGATGAAAAGAGATGAGGCATGACAGTGAGGTCCTGGGGTCCCAGAACTTAGAAGAGTCAGGAGTTCAAGGCCAACAAGAACAAAACCAGGAGAGAACAAAGCAAAACAAAAACAAAAAGTGCAAAGGGATTCAGAAATTGAAAAAAAATTTTTTTTGAGATAGAGTCTTGTTATATAGCCTAAACTGACCTTGAACTTTCAATCCTTCTGCCTTAACTTCCAGCATGCTGGAATTATATGTGTGTATCACCACCCCTCGCAAAAACAATTTGATTACTGTCAGCCTAAAAAAATTACCAACCACTGGCTTTAATCCCATCATGATGGAGGCAGAGGCAGGTGGATCTCTGTGAGTTCAAGGCCAGCCTGGTCTACGTAGTGAGTGCCAGGACAGCTGGGGCTACAGGGAGACCCTGTCTCAAAAAGACCAAAAAAAAAAAAAAATCACCAACCTAGAGAACTACTGTGTTCAGAAAGTGCTATTATCAGCCTTTATTGATGTATAAATTGTCTAAGTCTGACCTTTTCCAACACTTTTGCTCACTTTTCATGTCAGTTTTCAACATTATCGCTCTACTTTTGGAACAGGTGCTACTGAATGAACCCTCTTAGCCGTACCTTCAGTAATACTCTCCTCCTCTTCCCTCCCACTCTCCTCCCTCTCTCCTGAGAGTGAGAACCATAAAGAACGGTATCTTGATGCAAACTCTATAGTCTAATATAATGAATTCATATTAGAAACTGACTTCACTATTTCCTACCTGGAACAAATTGATACACTGTAGATCACATGTGAAATATCAAATATTTCTGTGTGATCCACATGTGCTTTCTGTCACAAGAATAAACAAAACTGGTAGGACTAGATTTTTGTTCTGTTCTCTTTTGTTTTCTTTTATAAGTCGAGGTCTTGCTATGTAGCCCTGGCTGGCCTGGAACTCACTATGTAGACAAGACTAACCTTGGACTGCTTACAATCCTCTTGCCTCAGTCTTCTGAGTGCTGGGATTACAGGAGTAATCCTGGCCTAGCTGGCCTGAAATGACCCCAGTCACATGTCATGGAGTCACATTTCACAAAACATATTGAGCTGAAGTCTTTGTAAGACCAATTTCCTGTCTGAGGGGTCTCATTTAGTTGTGTGGTCCAAGGCCAAGTGGTCTTGCAGCTAAAGGAGGGGAAATATGTGCGGCTCAAAGGAGCCAGGTAGGCGGTTTGGTGAAGGACAGAGATGCATTGATTCATGCTAGTAAGATGTATGCGTGGCTGAGGCCATAAGCATCATTTGCTTATCTGTGCAATGAGTGTGGGCATGTGACTTGTATAACACACACCTTCGTCTTAGTAAGCATGCTATTTATGGGAGGTGTTCCCTACTTGTGAACTGAGTGAACTCATAGCTTTTCACAGATGGACTCATTGTCTCCAAGTATTTCCCACAGGGCCTGAAAACTTTAATTCACTGAGAGAAGTTACTCGATACAAGTGACCCACACTGGAAAAATTCAACATTTCACTGATACCATTATCAGTATTTAACACCTCTGGGAGGAAATGTTGAAATAATGTTGTTCTTGATAGTGGCAGGTACCCAGAAAGGATGGGATAGAGGAGCTTCCATAAGCTGTGGTAGCCTGGTGGGAGGCCTGATGGTAGAAGGGAGCCGGGGAAGATGCTGGGCTAGGTTTGTAGATGGAGTTGATTTCATTCTCATCGTACCTGCCCAGAACCAGACCTATCTGCTTTTCAGAGGGGTGCCAGCATCCCCTGTTCGCATATTCTCTGCAGAGCTTAGTGCATTTCAGCCTCCAGACTCCCCATGCATATTTTGTATTGTGTATATTTTACTAAGTCTTCCTATGTTTTCTTCTCTCATGCTCACCTTGAATCTTCTTCACTCTTCCCATGTACTGTGGCACAGACTGTATTAGTGATTACATACCGAGAACCCCCAAATCCTGAGTATCAGGAATTCCAGAATCGCCTGCTGATCAGAGCCAGGGAAGACTTTGGTGTGGAGCTGGCCCCATCCCTGGTGAGTAAACTTTTCTCTGAGAGTCAGGACAGGCTATGAGGATGGGACCCCTCCTGAAGTCATTGTCAAGTCTTGATCATGGAGCAAGCCCCACTTCGGACTGCTACTTCCATCCAGGATATTTCTTTCTGCCCCTGGGACCAGTTAGGTAGATACAGCACTTTAGGAGTTAGGGGAGGGAGAAAGTAAGCCAGGAAAGAGAAAAGGCAGGAGACTGCAGGGATGTGGAAGGGGAGTGGGAAAGGGGCCTCTCAGGACGTTTGGAGAGCACTGCCGAAGTTGCCATCCCCAGATGAACCTCATCGCTGGCTGTTTCTATGATGGGATCCTGCTCTATGCCCAAGTCCTCAATGAGACAATCCAAGAAGGAGGCACCCGGGAAGATGGACTTCGAATTGTAGAAAAGATGCAGGGACGACGATACCACGGTAATGAAGCGGGGCAAATGAAGGCCAGAGAGCTGATAGCAGGCTCCAGAGTGGAGTGGGAAGAAGAAATAGCAGGGAGAGTCAGTAGAGGTCAGGGACAGAGCAGAGTGGACACACCAACAACCAGAGAGGGGAGAGGTTCTGAGGCAGCTGGGATTGGGGGGGTTGTATAGGAGAGGGGTGGGCCAAGTGTAGCTCTCAAGGTGAAGGACACTCTTTTTCTATCCTAGGTGTAACTGGATTGGTTGTTATGGACAAGAACAATGACCGGGAGACTGATTTTGTCCTGTGGGCCATGAGAGACTTGGATTCTGGGGACTTTCAGGTGATGGGGGAGGGAACAGAGAAGAGAAGCTGGCCCTAAAGTCCAGTGGGGATACAATCAAAGGTGCTAGGGGCAGGGGCCTACGTCCTCTACTGAGCTGCATCATGGCAGGGGTCTGGGGAAGGAGGCTGGGGCACAAGCCTGTGGGCCCAGTGTTCTGCTTCCTCACAGCCCGCAGCCCACTACTCAGGAGCTGAGAAGCAGATTTGGTGGACAGGCCGGCCTATTCCCTGGGTGAAGGGGGCCCCACCCTTGGACAATCCCCCCTGCGCCTTTGACTTGGACGACCCATCCTGTGATAAAAGTGGGTGTGTGCAGGGACTGGGAGCAGTCCTCCTCCCTTTGCCTCCCATGCTCTGCCTCCACTGACACCCTACTCCTAGCTCTACTTTTATCTCTGTTTGCAGCTTTCCCTCCTTACCTCTTTCCCTCAAGAAAGCTGTGTGCCCCCTGCACTTATGTCCCTCCCCCCGGATCCCTGCAGTCCTTCTCAGGGTCTCTTTCTCCCCTTCAGCTCCACTTTCCACTCTGGCAATTGTGGCTCTGGGCACAGGAATCACCTTCATCATGTTTGGTGTTTCCAGTTTCCTAATTTTTCGGTGAGTTCTGGGCTTTCCACTGACTTACTCCTTACCTCCCTCTTGTCACGTGGCCTCTTAGCTGAAGCCAGGGGTCTCTGTGGCATGGGGTAGGGACAGGCCTCCTAATCTGGTGGTGGTCTCTTAGACAAATGCCTTCCTCTCTAGCCTTCTCTTTGGCTGTCCTTCATCCTAGGTGTTTATTTCTGGCTGTAGCCTAGGTATCCTTTTTTTTTTTTTTTTTTCAAAGGGTATTGCTATATACCCCAGGATGGCCTTGAACACCAGATCCTACTTCCTTGACCCGTTGTATGCTGGGATTACAGATGTATGCCACTGTGCCTGGTTTGAGTACTGATTTTGAGTAGGGTTAGGATCAAGGTGGATGCCCATGGGCACCCCCCTAACCTCCCCTGATCACTTTTTGCTTTATAAACAAAATTTTTCGTAGTTCTGGATCTTTGGGAAATCCAAGGTCAAGTCACTAACAAATTCTGTCTGGTGAGGGCGCACTTTCTGGTTTGTGAATGACAGCATCTCACTGTGTCCTCACATGGTAGAAATCTGGATGCCCCTTTTAACTTTAGGATAGGGATGTAGCTACTTGGTGACAGAACACTTGCCTAGCACACTTGTGGCCCTGTGTTTAATCCATAACACCTCAAAAGAAAGGGGAAGGAGGAGAATTGTAGCCAGGTGTGGTGGTACACACCTATAATCCCAGCATTTGGGAGGCTGAGGTAGGAACATCATGAATTTGAGGCCTACCTGGACTACATAGCAAGACCCCTGGCTCAAAACAAAACAAAAACGACTCTGCCTCTAACGCTGTGAGAGTGAACATAGGCACACACCAGGCACATACAAACAGACCAGGCACGTGGAGAATGTGCCCCTATCTCCCAGTCTCGTCTCCTGGGTGTAATAATTGCAGCTTCCCTTCAGCTTAGCGGTGGTGGGATGGGGCTTGCCAGTCAACTAAGATGTGTAGCCCTTACAGGAAACTGATGCTGGAGAAGGAGCTGGCTAGCATGCTGTGGCGCATTCGCTGGGAAGAACTGCAGTTTGGCAACTCAGAGCGTTATCATAAAGGTGCGGGCAGTCGCCTAACACTGTCGCTGGTGAGTCCTTGTCCTTCTACCTTCCTCTGAGCCCCTGTTCTTTCTTACCCTGGAGCTTTCCCAGCCCATTGGTCTGTAATGACAGCCCCTGCACTACCACCACCACCATCTAATGTTCCTTTCATCCTTCCGCCTCCATGTTGCCCTTGGCCCCAGCGGGGATCCAGTTACGGCTCACTCATGACAGCCCATGGGAAATACCAGATCTTTGCCAACACCGGTCACTTCAAGGTGAACAGTCATCTGCTTTTTCTGGTCCTGACCATTTCATTGTGTCTCATCCCCATCTGCCACCTCTGTCCCTGAACCTCTGCCCCTCACAGCCCCTCTCTATGACTAGCTGAAATCTTGGTTGCTCTCAGTTCTCCAATATTTCTCAGTGCCCAGAACATC
Organism: Nannospalax galili; assembly: GCF_000622305.1. NCBI lineage: Eukaryota > Metazoa > Chordata > Mammalia > Rodentia > Spalacidae > Nannospalax > Nannospalax galili. Next base: position 185,841 of record NW_008346082.1, on the reverse strand, counting down.
TTGTTTTCCTCATTTTCTTTTACCTTTTCCATGCCCACCATCAGGGAAATGTCGTCGCCATCAAACATGTGAATAAGAAGCGCATTGAGCTGACCCGGCAAGTTCTGTTTGAACTCAAACATGTAAGTACTGGGGTATGGATGGAAGGTAGATGAGAAGAGGAAAGGGGGAGACTGTGAAGTAGTGAAAACTGGCTAGGAGGGCAAGGGGTTTATTTATCATTGATTTCAAGTTGTAGGTATAGAGAAAGGTCTTCTCTCATGGTGGTAGGTTTCTGTACCTAAACTTTAACTCTTTCAATTCGCTTGCTCTTCCCATTGTTTTTCTGCTAGATGAGAGACGTTCAGTTCAACCATCTTACTCGCTTCATTGGAGCCTGCATAGACCCTCCCAACATTTGCATCGTCACTGAGTATTGTCCTCGAGGGAGTTTACAAGTGAGGATAGGTGTAGGAGATTGTGGTGGGGTAAGGGAGGTGCCAACGTCACACTGACTGTGTACCGACTGATAGCCAGTGGGACTTGAACAGATACAGGATCTCTTTCATGTCACCACCAGGATATTCTAGAAAATGACAGCATCAACTTGGACTGGATGTTTCGCTATTCACTCATTAATGATCTTGTTAAGGTGAGTCTTCTCCACTCCTTCTAAAAGATCATCTACTTAAAGTGCCTCCATTGTTCAGTCTTAACTACACTTTCTCTTCTAAGCTTCTGAAAGTCATGTTGTCTCCCACGCCCCTTATTCCTGTGGTTGGGGGGTAATGAGTAAAAAAGGGTTCTGGGTTTATAATTGGGGGAGTTTTGTCTGCCACAGGGAAGTCTGTACCCTGAGAGGGTTTTTGTCTTCCTGACCTAGATATTTTAGATGTCTTTCTAGCATTGATTTTACCTCATATGAGGGAATATTAAAGTCCCTTAACCATAGCTGGGCATGCCATCACATGGGAGGCCAAGGCAGGAGGTATGCTGGGATTCGGGGTTCAGCCTAGGCTACATAGGGAACCTCAGGCCAGCTTGAGCTACATAGCAAGACCCTGCCTTAAAAAAAAAAGACATCCCTTAGTTGGGTGTGCTGGTACACACCTATAATCCCACAATCCCAACACCTGCAGAGGCAGGAATACTGGGGGTTTGAGGACAACCTGGCCCTATAGTAAGACTCTGCCTCAAAAAAAAAAAAAAATCCCTTAGGAGAAAGATGAAATTTCCAAATATTTTTCTCCTGTATTTCCTCAACTCTTTGACCAGTATTTGGCATGTCTATGCTTTTTTAATATTTATTTATATATTTATCATTTTATGTGTATAAGTGTTTGGATTGCAGTAAGTACACCAAATGTGTGCATGGCCCACAGAGGTCAGAAGAGGGCATTGGATCTCCTGGAACTGGAGTTATAGATGGTTGTTAGCTGCCATGTTCTTAACCACTGAGCCATCTTTCTAGCCCCATATCTATTCTTTTGTTCAGAAACTAAGGTTAATTAATTACTTCTTGAGACAGGGTTTCATGTAACCTGGGTGGCCTCAAAATCACTATGTAGCCAAGGATGGCTTTGAACTCCTGATTCTCCTGCCTCCACCTCCCAAGCACTAGCATGCACCAGATCAGATACTGAAATTAAAAGTTACTGGTTAAGCTAAGAGAAATCAAGGGAAATTGTAGTAAATCACACTCAATCTTTGTTTTTATTCTAATAGTCTGGTTTCAGCTATTTTCAAATGACCCAGAGGCCCATGAATTGTGGAGGCATGAAGTTAAGTCTTGCATGGGTTGAGCAGGTGTTTAGAAGCAAGTTTCAGAGCCAGTGAGCTTGCTAACTAGAGCATCGACTATACCTGAGGCTGGTTCGGGTATTCTGCTAAATCCTCATAGTTATTTTTAAAAATTTTATGCACATGAAAGTTTGCCATCAAGTGAGAGAGAAAAGTCTTAGGTAAAGCCAATGTAGGGCTCAACTGCAGGTGTGGTGACAAGTCCATGACAGGCATGGCTGTCAGTGATTTGATGGAAGAGGGTTCTAGAAAGCATTCTTTGCAAAGTTTCCACACTACAAGTAAGTTCACCAGTTTAGAAGCGACATAGCAATTTCATGGTACCCAGTGGAATAAACAGGAAGAGCTCACAGAGACTAATTCATGAATGTTCAAGTCCAGAGCTCCTTACCATTGGCACCCTTGAGATTGCAGTTACCATACGGAAGCTTCTTTTTTCTGACCCATCTGCACTGACTTGAATGGGTTTCCAGGGTTTCTGCTCTGCCTTCCCAAGACCTGTCTTCTAATTCCTTGGAGGCCAAAATTCTCTCATCTCTGGCCCCAGGAAGCCAGAAGTTCTAGGCTTTTGTGTTGATTTGGCAGTTGTCTCCTGCCTTTGTCCATTTTTCAAGTTTTGCCAATTTACTATTTTTTTCACTTCTGTCTGGCAGCATCCCTTGAGCATCCTCTACCCTGACCTGCCTGCCTACACAAAGTTATGTGTTTACAGCTGGCTTGTCTTCTGTGGTACACCTGGCTACGCCTGTACCCGAGTCTCCAGTTATATGTCATCCAGTCAGTGGCTAGATATCTGAGGCCACTATAGGTGTCATGTTTGTGTTCCCATCACTGTTCAGAAGACTGCCATTTTCAGAGAAATCATCAGTGATTCTCCTTATTCCTGCTTTGAGGCATTTTTTTTCTATTCCTGGTGCCTGGGTGTCTTTATCCTATTCATAGTTCCAGGAAGGCATGCCTCTCGCATTCTGCCTGCTTCCTTGAGTAGAAGCTGTACAAAGGACATCTTCCCAGCTCACCTTGGTTTTAATGGTCTCAAGATCTTTTAATTTTTAAAATATTTTATTATTTTTATGTGTATATGTGTATTGCCTGCATGTAGATAAGTACGCCTGTGTCGTGCAATGCCTGCGGAGGTCAGAAGAGGTTGTCGGATCCCTTGGAACTAGAGTTAGGGACAATTGTTAGCTGCCAATGTGGGTGCTGGGATTCAAACCTGGGTCTTCTGCAAGAATAGCCAATGCTCTTTAACCGCTGAGCCATCTCTCCAGCCCCAAGAGCTTTTAATTTTTTTAATTATGTTTTTTGGTTAGTGGTCCAAAATTTTTAGGCAGTTAGCTAGAGAATCTCATGGTGAAGGGTAGCCTAAGCCAGATATGATCCAGACATTTAATCTGTATCCTGCAGGGCATGGCCTTTCTCCACAACAGCATTATTTCATCTCATGGAAGTCTCAAGTCCTCAAACTGTGTGGTGGATAGTCGTTTTGTGCTCAAAATCACAGATTATGGCCTGGCCAGCTTCCGATCAACTGCTGAACCTGATGACAGCCACGCCCTCTATGCCAGTGAGGACCCCTCCCCCATCTCACTTTTTATATTGCTCTTCTGGCTTTGATCATGTTCCCCCAGGGAGGATGTGGGGGGCAGATGGGGTAGTAGCAACATGGGAATGAGCCCATGTTGGGGATGTAGGTTTGGGGATGTCCTATCTGGGGAACCTAGCCAGCTCATTCACTTTTTGCAGAGAAGCTGTGGACTGCCCCAGAACTGCTTAGTGGGAACCCTTTGCCAACCACAGGCATGCAGAAGGCTGATGTCTACAGCTTTGGGATCATCCTACAGGAGATAGCACTTCGCAGTGGTCCTTTCTACTTGGAGGGCCTGGACCTCAGTCCCAAAGGTGAGAGTCCTTTACTATTCACAGTCTCTTCTGCCAGGAGAACCTTGTTCTTCATCTGAACCTTCTATCACCTTCAGAGATTGTCCAGAAGGTCCGAAATGGTCAGCGGCCATATTTCCGGCCAAGCATCGACAGGACACAACTGAATGAAGAGCTAGTTTTGCTGATGGAGAGATGTTGGGCCCAGGATCCAGCAGAACGTCCAGACTTTGGGCAAATAAAGGGCTTCATTCGCCGGTTTAACAAGTGAGAGGGCACTAAGATGCAGGGGCTCCCAGGGACAGAAACTATCATTCTTAGTGGATGAGGTGGGGCTGGGGGGCCTAAAGGTGGGTTGGATAGGAAGTCCAATGAGTCTTGAGAATCTTGGAAGAGGGGTCATATTCTGGCCTCCCTGCAGGGAGGGTGGCACCAGTATATTGGACAACCTCTTGCTGCGCATGGAACAGTATGCCAATAACCTGGAGAAGCTGGTGGAGGAACGTACACAGGCCTATCTGGAGGAGAAACGCAAGGCTGAGGCCCTGCTCTACCAAATTCTACCCCAGTAAGACCTTGGTCCCCCTTTTCCAAAGTTTCCTTGGATTCTGCCTCCTCAGCCTCCTAAGACCTTAAGGTCAACCCTGTGTTGTAACTTCTTGCCACAGTGAGCCTTCATAAGCTAAATGCTCTAATTTCTCCCATGAGCTGT
>NW_008346082.1:151469-176469 GCF_000622305.1 Nannospalax galili | reverse complement strand
CTCCAGGGAAAAGGAAAAATGAGAACTTACTGGCTCCTAGGAGAGCGAAAAGGACCTCCTGGACTCCTGTAAACCCCACTTCTTCCCAAGTCAGACAGTCTCCTGCTGCTGGTACTTGGATGGGCAATGGCCACCATCTTGCCATACAACGGAAACAGACAGCGGCATGAGATGGGAACATGCACAAAAACCTTGCCTTATATGGAAGCCATAGCCCTCTGCAGCTCAGCCCTGTATATACTCCTGCTCCTCTGTCTTGGTCCCCTCCTCCTACCATCTGTAAATATCTGTATTTAGACCAGAATATTTTGTCCAAGTATAAAACAACAAGAAGTCATGGTGCCATGGTCTGGAGTCTGAGCCATCCCAAGGAAAGACTGAGTATGGTCATGGTTACTCAGCATCAATGAATTAGCAGTGAACTTTTATGTAAAGCCCCCTCATCAAGTACAGAGAATTAACTTCACCTACATCTACCTCTGTAATATAGACAGAAATAGAGTCCAAATTCCATATCTATTTCCCTCCTCAACCCTTAGACTGGAGTTGTTCTCTCCCCTCCACACCTCTGCCCTCCTTCTTGACAGGCGAGGGAAGACATTACTTCCATCCGGTGGGAGAAATTCTCAGGCTCATAAGGAAAAGGCTGCCCCAGAGACAAGGGCACTGGTGTTGAGAAGCTGCAGTTCTTCCGGAATGGTGTGTCCAGTGTCCTGATGTTATTGACACCCTGGAGGAGTGCCAGAATAAGGACAGCTACCACCCTCCCCCAAGCCAGAACAGATTGGCCTCTGCCCTGCCTTCTCTTCCCTACCCCCAACACCTAGTCACCCTCAAACACCTTCAGCTGTGGTGCCCTCTGTATCCAGAAGGTTTCAGGCTGTTCCTGGAGGTAATCATGAGGCTGTGAGGGAGAGATATTGAGCAACTCCTGGCTTTCTGCCCTCTCTCTCAATTTCTGGGCTTGCTGCTTTCCTACCACCTGCCAGAGCCCAACTGTGCAAGTGGGGTGGGCTGGGTTCTTACCTTTGTTGGTGCAGGAGGCCCTGCCTCTACCAGCTCTATTTGGTAATCACGGTGTGTCACTGACTCAGCCTCGAAGAGCTTCTTTGTGGGTTCCTGCTCTGCACGCACCTCTTTACTGTGAAGCCCTGGGAGAGGTCAAGGCCATTCCCAGGTTTTTTTCCCCTCCCTTTCCCTTTCCCCAGTCTCTCACCAGATCTGGTGGTGCAGGAGCATCTCCAGCATGGCTTCACGCTTCCCTGTGGGGAGGGCAGAGTAGGGGTCTGGTTAAGAAGCAGGATCAGAAACAAATTTGAGAAAAGGAAATCTTGGGGTTTTGCCCTTATATCCACCAACAGCCATAGTCCTCCCAGAGATTCCTGCCCCTTTTCTCTGCCTACTGGGCTATTTCTAGCCCCCTGTCCCTTATGCTTCACACCTCGAAGTGGCTGACCAATATTTCTTGGGGGCTGATACGAATCTTTATGGGTGGTGCTAGAAGGCATGGGTGACTGTAGTTGCATGCTCAGCAGTCCTTGGTGTCCATGTCGGAAGAAGAAACTCTCAGAGCCATCTTGCAGTCTTGGGATGTGGTCCAGGTGGTTGGTGGCTCTCTGTGAACCCCAAGTGAGTGACTATGAATTCCCTTCTAGAACCCACTCTCATCACAAATTATTGACTCCCCTAGGAAATTGGGGTCAGTGTGCAGGAAAATGGAGCAGGCTAAACCTTAATACCTCTTCCTCCCAGTTGTAAAGCAGGCACTGGCCGCGTGGCAGTGTTTCACAGAGAAACTCAGGTTTTCTTTCAGCCACGGGGGGCTTCCAAGGCCCCCGTGCTCCAGGTTCGGTGACTTGCAAAGGTTTCCAGGACTGGTTCTGAGGTTCCCACTGACAGTGGTGAATCCAGGAGTTAGAATCAGGGGGAAGATCTGGTGGGAGGCTTCTGAACCTTTGAGGAGTGCTGGAGTTGACTTTGTGACCAGGACCAGAGGCAGGACCAGCTCTAGGGGCAGGGTCAGATCCCTTGCCAGGTTTAGACCCCAGGCCAGGACAACAGGAAAGGAGAGAACCAGAGACAGGACCAGAGCTGGCAACTGAGCTATGGCCAGGATCAGAGGAGGCAGGAACAGGGGTAGAGCTGAGGTCAGAAGTAGGACAGGGATTCCTAGCAATATAGGAAACATAGAGGGGCTGAAAGCCAAACCTCCCATGGCCTCTCTGATGGGATCCAGAGCAGGTCGCCTCGACAAGACTGGCAGAAGATGGGTCTGTGAGCACAGAACAGGGCTCAGGGCTCTTTGTACATAACGCATCTGCTGAGGTTATAGCCTCTAGGCCAGACCTAGGACCTCCATCTGAAGAAGAAATAGGTTCTGAGGTGGTCTCTAGTCCTTCAGAGCTAGGCAGTACGTCTAAAGATCTGAAAGAAACAAATGCATCAAGGTTGTAAAGACTCAGCCAGCAGTTAGGTCTGCTGACCTTCCTTGTCGTCTTATGTCCCCGCCCCTCACCGTGCCCGAGATCCCTCAGACTCGTTGGTCTCCATTTTCAAGCGCCAGCTACCGGGTTGCCATAGAGACGGCAAACAACTCCGGGAGACTGCGTACAACTACAGCTGGGCGGACCCTGAAGGTGGGCGTGGAGACAAATCCTCTGCAGGGGAGGAAGTCTTAAATCTAGTATGCACCAGGAAGTCGGCAATCAATCCAGATTCCATTCTGCCTCACCTGGGGTTTTAAGGTTCCACTAGTCTGAGACCTTGCCTCTATTCCCAACTCGATTCTTTGTGAATGAGGTGATTATGGGGCTGCACTGGAGACAGGTGCAGGACCAGCGTCAGTCTAAAACCTACTGGATGTGTTTGTGGACAGGCAACATAAGCTCCTAGTTTGATTAGTTCATTCTCAAACTTGGAAGGGCATGTCCTTTTTTAAAGTTTAAAGATGAAAATACAGTAGGGTCTGAAAATGTACATCAATGGTAAGAGTGCTTGTCCAGCATGCCCAAGGCCCTGGGTTCCATCCCCAGTACCAACACACCCCCACACAGTAACAGCAAAATGAGAGTACAGTATTATAGGCGGCACCTTGTGTGTGTCTCATGACACCTCCAACAGAAGGCCCGAGACTGACCATCCTCCTCCCACCAAACCCTTTAGAACCTACGGGATTTGGCCTCTGAATGAGGGCTAGGATTGAATGAACCTTACACTTGGGTTTGTCTCTTCCTGACAAATCTGTTATTTTTTTCTAGAAGCTTGACCCAGAGTGGACCACTAAACACGTGCAGATCTGCAGTAAGTGCTCCTCTAACCCACTGACTGGGTCTCAGTGTCTTATTCTGATCCTTGTCAAGGAAGATCATACCTCTGAATCAACTTTCTTTCCCCTTTGTGGAATAAATCTATGACATATTTAACACACGGATGCAAAATTGAGAGAGAATAAGTTTATTAACATCACAGGATCCCTTTTCCCCTTCCCCACCCAAGCATTTAGGTCTGGGTTCTTGGTCAGTTGGCAGGTTTAACCAGGAGGCCACTGCAGCTGCCGGCCTCCAAGCACGTGAATGTGCAGGTGATATACAGATTGTGCACCTATCTTCCCATCGTTGATCACTGAAATGGAGCTTGTGATTAGGGGGTCAGGATCATGGGAAGATCACATTGTGAAGTAGGGATTCATAGGTGAGGAGACCAAGGGCCAATCATCACTCACCAAGTCGATAGCCATCTTTCAGACCCTCAGCCTTTGCTGTCTTCTTGGCCACAAGGAGTAAGTGCCCTAGAAGCTACAGGGAGAGGGGAGAGACATCAGTGGCTCTCTTCATAGGGAGTTTAATCCAGGGCTCTCCCAGACAACAAGCCCCTGGCCACCTTCTCCCCACCTGCTGGTCATCTTCTTCAGCCTGGCTAATCCGAGGAATGGGCTTCTTAGGGATAACCAGGAAATGCACTGGAGCCTGAGGGGCCACATCCCGAAAGACGAGACACTGGGAGCAGTGACAGGCCAGAGACCACCAGGTTACTTCATCAGGCCAAATGGTATCTATGCAATTCCTAAGGGGGTTGGGCCCTAAGGGGACCCCACCTGCTGATCTTCATATAGAATGTCAGCTGGGAGGCTTCGGTCCAGAATCCGGGAGAAGATGGTTGGCGATGCTCCTCCAGGTGCTGCTTTTTGGGCTTTGGCCACTTCATTTCCATCAGTCACACCTGCATTTCCTCGGACCTGAAGGTGGGTCAGTCACACCCAAGGGAGTTGGCAATAATTCTCCCACGTACCCAGGTGGGGCTGGTGGAAGCTGGGCTCTACGCATTACTAACTTCATCCTAAGAAACCTATTAGTGATTCCACCCAAGGGAAAGTTCCTGAATTTCAGAGCCTGCACAGCAAAGCATAGGCCAGATGGTGCTGGGCCTGGTTAGAGATCAGGCAGTATCACTGTGCAGAATTAGGACTGCAATTGAGCCTCACTAATGTGCCTATGAAATTCAGTACTGTACAGGGAAAAGGACTGGGAATGGGAATTTCAAAATTGAGATTGATCTGGGTGTGGTAGTATACATCTGTAGTTCCAATACAGATGAGGGTGGGGGAGGCAGGAGGATCAGGAACTGATCATCCTCAGGTACATAGCAAATTCAAGGCTAGTGTGGGCTACTTAAGACACTGTCAGAAAGCAAACAATATTGAGGTCCCAGTTCCTATACTACCATTGAACTGTATCAGTTGTCTCTAATGACAGTCCTTAGGAGGGATTGAAGCTCTTCAGTTTTGCCTTGTATGTTTCCACTTATTTTTACTATGTTTTCTGATTTTTAAGGCTTGTTACCTGATTGATACAGGTTTTAAAAAAAATATTTTATTATTTTTATTTTATGTGTATGAGTGTATTGCCTGCACGTAGGTAAGTGCACTCATGTCGTGCAATGCCCTCGAGGACAGAAGAGGCCGTCAGATCTCCTGGAACTGGAGTTAGGGACAGTTGTTAGCTGTCATGTGGGTGCTGGGATTCGAACCCGGGTCTTCTGCAAGAACTAGTGTTCTTAACTATTGAGCTATCTCTCCAGCCCCTGATAATAGGTTTTTAATGTATTTGTCCCATCTGACACTGGCTGATCTCTGGATGGTGAATCTGACCTCCCTCTGTGCAGTTTTCCTGTTATTATTATTTACTTATGTAGTCCAGGCTGGCCTTGAAGTCTTGGTGATTCTACTGCCTCAGCCTCCCAACTGCTGGGATTACAGGAATGTGCCACTATGCCAGGCTTCGTACTGTGTATTTTAATTCCAGTAACTTGAATCAGTGGAGTTATGTAAGCGCGCTCAACTCCACCAGCCCAACCGATAGGAGGTAGGGATGTCTGTTTCCCACTGGTTCAGAGAAGGCCGGAGTCAGTGCATCACACTGAAACCAAAGGGCACTTTGAGTTAGATTGCTTCTGGAAAGTGGGGGCGATGAAAGAGCACCACCGGTGCACACTGCAAGGCCAGAGGTGCCAGGGGGGCAGTAGCAGGGCTCCAATAAGGGCAAGCTCACTTCCTGCAGGGGGCACTGCGGAGGCTGCCCCCGAGCACTGGCGCGGTACCGACCGGTGGTCACTGTTAGATCATTTCTCCCGCGGACTCCAGCCCGATCTCACCGCACAGTCCCTGAGCTTGATCTCCGGTCCCGCCGCTTCTCACCTGCGCCCCCCGGGGCCCCGTGGCCGCCACGACTCTGCGCGCCACGCGCAAGCCTGCGGCCAGTACCAAGGCCGCGGCCATCTTCGCGAGCCGTCGAGTCTGCGGCTGCGGCAGGGGTGGGCCGGGCAGCAGAGCGCGCGACCATTGGCGGTGCGCGCGGGGCGGGTCCTGCCGTCCGCGGTCACATGCTTCCTGGGCACTGTCCACCCCATTGGCTCCGCCGTCACGTTAGAGGCGGAGTCTCTTCCGCTCATTGGCTGCTTCTGCCGACTCAGGGCCAGTTTGCGTCTGACAGGCAGTCGGAAGATGCTTTTTCCATTGGAGCCCTACCTACCTACCTTGGCTGGGAGATGGGTTTCCCCTCGGTTGGCAGGATTAAAGCTGGGGGTGGGCTTTTCCTAGTGGGATCAGATTCACAGCCTTGACCAGGCTGGGTTGAGGCTCCCGAGTGGGTGGGGCGCGCATGTTCTTGGCCCCCCATGGGTGGGCTCGGGGGCGTCGCCTGCTCACAATGGGCTAAAAGTAGTTCAGACTCGCATTGCGTTGGCCAGGAGGAGGGCCGGTTTGAAGGTATTCTTTCGGCGTTTATTGGCTCCAGAACTAAAGGTGAACTGGCATTCTGTGGGTAGCCTGAGGTTCTTCTTCAGGGGATCAGTTTCAACCCTTGGACCATTTCAGAGATTTTAAAGGGAAATTCCGCTGTTTTGTGTTCTTGCTAACACACCAGTATTTTCAGAGCAATTTGTTTTTTCTTACACGGGTCCCCTATGTGTGCTGTATGACTAATGGATATGCATCCTAGGTTTAACTCAGTGCTCACTGCCAGGCATTTTTAGTGAGGCAGGCTTGCTTTATATATTTAAATTTTATTTAAAACAAAAATATTTTTTAAATTTTAAATTATGCCGGGCGTGGTGGCACACGCCTGTAGTCCCAGCACTTGGGAGACAGAGGCAGGTGGATCTCTGTGAGGTCAAGGCCAGCCTGGTCTACATAGTGAGTTCCAGGACAGCTGGGGCTACAGGAGACCCTGCTTCAAAACGACAAAAAAAAAATTTTTTTTTTTAATTGTGTTTCTACCTGGGGGTACGTGTATGGGAGTGCAGGTGTCTGTGAAGGCCAGGTTTCAGAAGAAGGCATCGGATACTCTGGAACTAGCGTTATAACCTGTTGTGAGCAGCTTGATATGGGTGCTGGGAAAGGACTCAGGTCCTCGCCAAGAGCAGGATGCGCCATTTCTCCAGCCCCTAAAGATTGATTTTATGTGTATATGCCATGTGGGTGGGTGTATGTGGAGGCCAGAAAGGAGAGTTGGAACCCCTGGAGCTGGAGTTACTTGTTACAGGCAGTTGTGAACCAGTCTTGGGTGCTGGGAACCAAACTCCTGTCCTCTGCAAGAACAGCAACCCCTCAACCCCGGAGCCACTTCTGTCTGGCTTTATATGTATTTTTTTAAATTTAATTTTATTTATTATTTATTTATTTATTTATTTATTTAATTAATTAATTTATTTATTTTTTGGTCTTTTTGAGACAGGGTCTCCCTGTAGCCCTAGCTGTCCTAGAACTCACTGTGTAGACCAGGCTGGCCTTGAATTCACAGAGATCCACCTGCCTCTGCCTCCCGAGTGCTGGGATTAAAGGCATGCACCACCACACCCGGCAAGAAAAGTAATTTTATTTTTATGTGTATATATGTGTCTGCTTGTCTGTATGTGTACCATGTACATGCCTGGTGCCCATGGAGGCCAGAAGAGGGTGTTAGATCCCCTGGAACTGGAATTACAGGTGGTTGTGAGTCACTTTGTGGGTGCTGGTAACTGAACCCACATCTTCTGCAAGAGCAGCAAGTGCTCTTAACCACTGAGCCATTTTTTCAGTTTCTTAAGATTTATTTTAGTGTATGTATGTGTCTGAGTGCATGTGGGTGCCTGTAGAGGCCAAAAAGGAGTGTCAGATCCCCTGACGCTGGTGGCAGTTGTGAGCCAGACATGGATGCTGGGAACCAAACTCTTGTCCTTTGCAAGAGCAGGAAGCACTTTTAATCACAGAGCCACCTCTCCAGCCCTGCTTTATATTTTTGATATAAGAAGCAGTATTTCACTTTGGAGGAAGAGGCAGGAGTACCACCCATGAGTTCCGGGTCAGCTTGGTCTACATAGTGAGTTCCAGGCTAGCCAGGGCTCTAAGCAAGATTGTCTCAAAAAACAAAAAAAAATAAATCTGCCAAATTCTCAGCCACCTGGTAATTTCTGGTCTGGCACAGCTACAGTGTAAGTTACTATTGTAACTTTAGTTTTAGTCGTGTTTTTTTTTTTTTGTACCTGGACTAATATAATATTTGGTGTGTTATTGTTTCACTTCTTTCCCCAATGTATAGTAATATATGGCATATTTCTTATTGTTATAATGTTCTTCAGATTATTATAGTTTATGTAAATATACTTTGTTTTTTTTTGTTTTGTTTTGCTTTTTTTTGTTTTTTTTTTTGTTTTTTTGAGATAGGGTTTCTCTGTAGCCCCAGTTAGCCTGGAACTCTATATAGACTAGGCTGGCCTTGATTCACAGATATCCATTTACCTCTGCCTCCTGATTCCTGGGATTAAAGACATGTACTACTATGCCTGGCCTGTAAATGTACTTGTAATGGCTGCAAACTGTTTCCTTGAATGAGTTCATTATAGTAACTTTTCTATTAACTGTATTAGTTTTATGTGAATAGTTATCATGTACATATAACCAATGTTGAGGAACTCTAGAGTTAGCACAATCTCTTGTATAGCTATATAATTGTTAGAAAGCCTTTTCTCCAAAGGGTTGATATTTGACTATATGATTTTGCCCCAGGGGTCTTAGCAGTCTAGCCTGCATTCCCTTTGCAAGGACAGATGGCCTCTCTAAATGTGAGGAAATGTAGGATCAGCTTGACTTTGGGCCCCAGAGGTTTCAGTTCTGTGTGTGGGATATGAGGAGACTTTAGAGCTGCCCTGGAGAAGGACAAGAGATCAGTAGAGCAGGTACCTAGAAATCAGCATGGAGGTTAGTGAATATGAAGCTTTGAAGCTGGGTATTTCTTTGGGTTTTCATAGAGTGCAGACAGCACAGGTTCTGTTTTTACAGATCTAGAAACTGAGGCCCAAAGAGGCAAAATTGTCCCTAGCATCAGGAGCCCAAGCAGTCAGACTCCCCTAGGGCCGTAAAAGTCACCCATGGAGTTTCCTGTCACTCCCCAGCACTCCCCATTTTGACCCTGCTTCCAGTCATCTTTATTCCAAACACTTGTCAACACCTGCAGCTGCTGTCATCTGAAAGCTGCATGCTCTGCAGGCCCTGACCACTGTCTCCTGTGTTGCAGGCCATGCTGACACATCTGCTCCCAGACCTCACCAGAGACTTACTGTTCCTTTGACGGCTCTTTTTTTCAAACTGGCAGTTGTTTCTTGGCACCGTGTCTCCCCATTTGTAATTGTCCACTCTCTTCACAGCTTCAGGACTATTTCTTTAAAATGTGTTTTACTGTTTTTATTTTATGTGTATGAGTGTATTGCCTGCATGTATGTGAGTGCACCTGTGTCATGCAATGCTGCAGATGTCAGACGAGGGCGTCGGATTCCCTTGGAACTGGAGTTAAAGATGGTTAGTAACCACCATGTGGGTGCTGGGAATTGAACCCGGGTCCTTTGCAAGAGCAGTCAGTGCTCTTAACCACTGAGCAATCTCTCCAGCCCCAGGCCTACTTCTTTTGCCTTTTTCTCACTATCCAGATGCTGGCCCATGCCCAACCATTAGTCTAAATATTTCGCTTCTCTTTTCTACGTAGATTCTCACTTCCAACCGTACTGAATCCTAAACTACAGACTGATCAGGAGTTTCTCCAGTTCCCCACATTAGTCTTCCCAGATGTTCCTCTTTCTTGTCTCTCCCCACTCATCCTGTTCTTGCTTCACTTGGAATATAGATATCCATCAGAGGGGAACTTCCAGAAGGTCCTGTTCCCAGAAGCTTACACTCCCTTCTGTTTTAGGAAGTGATGTTTCTCCTGTTCAGAGCAAATCCCGTCACCTCTGCCTTGCCCTCATCCCTGCTCTTATCTCACCAGGCACCTCTCCTCACCTTTGCATCCTTCAGGATCTGTGTGGGGGGTCTCTTCCCCTTTTCCTTCTGAAGAAGCTGCTTCCTTTATCCACATCTCTTTCTACATTGTCTGATTTATCTCCTGTACTTCTCGTCCAAGCTTCTTGAAGAGACACCTTCAAATTTGATGTTTGGTTCTTGCCTCCACTGTGCCAGTGCAAAACTGTACTCTCTAAAGACCTACTAATTGCAAATTCTTTACCCCATGGAACCCAGCTCTATCTGAAATCACTGCCTATTCTTTCTTGAAAAACCCTCCCTCCTTGGCTTTTTTGAAGCCAATCTCCTGCTGTCAGAGCTGGCAGCTTGGATGTGGCAATGATGGAAGCAGATAGCCAGATCCAGCCTTCACCGTTTGGTGCAGTCTCTTGCCCACAGGAGGAACTGACCCTACGTTGGGTCTTGGCACTACCTGTCTCACACAGACCAGGTCACATTCTATTGGCTTCCACTTTATTGTTGATCTGGGCCAGGCTCAGAAAGGCCTGTGCCAGTTGTTGACAGTGTATGTCCCTAGAGGAGGGAAAAGCAAAGGTGTGTCAGGTATGGGGGTCAGGTGTGGAGCCAGGCTGGGGGCTGCTTGGGTCAGGGAGTGCAAGGGATCTAGGGTGGGGGCTGGGGTGACCAGAGAGCCCCTGCCTCTGGAGTTGGTGAGGATGGCTTCTTGGAGAGCAGGAATCTCTGCAAAAGGCACATAGTCTGCTCCTGGGGGTGGAAACCAGTACGAGTATGGGATATGGGGTGGCTGGGGATGGAGGAGCCTGGAGAGGATGGGGAGGATGGGAGTACCTTTCTGCCTGGCCTTCTGACTACAGATGCTGACATGGCCCCGTCTCAGGTTGTTCCCTCATTGTAAGACCTCCCTCCTCATCGCCGGGTCTCCTCAGTTTCAAAGAAAGTCTCATGTTCCTCCCACTGCCGGTCAGAGGATACACAGAGGAAATTTGACTCAAAACAGTTGCAGCTACAGCCTGGAGCAGAAGAGGGGCCAAGAAGAGTGGCCTTCTGACTACAGATGCTGACATGGCCCCGTCTCAGGTTGTTCCCTCATTGTAAGACCTCCCTCCTCATCGCCGGGTCTCCTCAGTTTCAAAGAAAGTCTCATGTTCCTCCCACTGCCGGTCAGAGGATACACAGAG
The DNA here is from genome assembly GCF_000622305.1 of Nannospalax galili. NCBI lineage: Eukaryota > Metazoa > Chordata > Mammalia > Rodentia > Spalacidae > Nannospalax > Nannospalax galili. Next base: position 165,504 of record NW_008346082.1, on the reverse strand, counting down.
GAAATTTGACTCAAAACAGTTGCAGCTACAGCCTGGAGCAGAAGAGGGGCCAAGAAGAGTATAAGGAATTATGGCATCACCATGTGCTGGCTACAGTCTCATCTCTTTCTTATTTACCACACACTTGTTCTTATCCTTCATCCCCCTCTCCTTGCCCAGATCCCCTTTCACTAGAAGTTACCACGGTGCCTGCAGGGATGAGCCCAGGTGGCAGCATGTTCTTCATGGCTATGTTTACAGTGACATTGGGCTCTCCAGGTCTTGGGGTCAAAGGTGGCCTGTCTCTTGAGCCAGAACTCACCCACCTCTTCTGGGCGTGATGGGATGAAGCAAAACATGAGGCACCGGCACTGGCTCACACCACAGAGCACAGATATGTCTATGGTAATGGGGATGGGTAGCGTATTAGACCAGCACCTGATAGGGCCACTTTCCCATGGAGATCCCTCCCTGATTTGTATTCATATTCTCTCTCTTTTTCTCTCTCTCTTACTTTCTTGCTCTCTTGCTCTCCTACCCCCAAGACATGACAGAGTACAGTAGTCCCTCCATACTTGAAAAGAGACTGGTAATCTCTTCCCTACCAGAGATGATATGGTGTTCTTTCAACAAGGGTCCACAAAAGCGCTTGGACTCATCCGCAATTCGGAAACGGACCCATAGGTAATGGGGACAGCGCCAGCTGACATAGAGACCTACAGAATGGAAGGATTAATAGGGAAAAGTGAGAAAGAGAAAAAAAAAAAAACCCTAAACTCCCTGCAGGTGTTCCTACTAATCCTCTGGGATGGAGGTGGGGAACTTACCATCATACCCTGGGTCATCTGTCTCTGTCAGGGAGCCCTCACCTTTGCCCCTTAGACTTTTTTCCTCAAGGTTTTCTATCATCCCAAGTATCATCCATTCCCTTTCCATCCCAGGATCCACTCCACCTCTGTCAGACTGCCAGAGATGACTGAAGGCAGCCTTCCATTTCTGAGCAGAGAGATTATAGATGACATTTTGTACGAAGACGAACATGACTCTCACGGTCCCCTGTGGCTGTAAGGCTTCTTACCTCCTCTCCTGTTCATACAAGAGCCCAACCTTCCTGCAGTGTCTACGGTGAACAAGAGGGAAGTTGACTCTGGCCAGGTGGACAGTAGGTTATAAGGATTGGCTCCTAAAGAGAATGGTTAGTGGAGGACCTCGAAGAAGAGGTGGAAGCTGGGCAGCGCTGGTGCCAGGAAGTGGGCGGAAGCCTGCCCCTCACTTCTCCATGTTGGCAACTTTGTAATCCTTTTGTGTTCCTGGTGTTATGTAACTAACACCCTTTATGATCCTGAAAAGGGCTGCTGGTGGCTTTCAAGGGTCAGGCCAGAAGTCATGGCTTAACCCTAAAAAAAAAAAAAAAAAAAAAAAAAAAAATCTAAGTTGTGAGGCATGGAAAGGGGTTATGGAAAGCAGAGGGTGGGAAATACCCTCAACCACAGGCACTAGCAGGTGACTACAAGGTCCTGGTTTCAACAGTGGGGTCTGAGAGTATGTGGACTCATGGCCAGTCTTACCACACGCTTCAAAGGCAGGGCTAGGCAGACTTGGCAGGAGAACCGGACAGCACTACATACTCATTTTTACATTCTCCATGAGAGGAGAGACTATCCTAACTCCTAGCTCAGAATCTTGCTTGAGTCACCATGGGGTGGGATCTAAGCTGTTAGGATTTGTACTTCCATTTAGAAATCTCAACTGAAATGTCACCTCTCCCAGAAATTGTCCTTGACTTTCTGACCTGTCTCAGCCGCCTCTTGCCTTCTCCAGCCCCTCATACTATTCTTGTCACACCCAATGCATCACAATAGACTGTTTGCTTGAATTTTCATCATTGTGTGAATTGTAGAAGGGAAGAGTCTGTCTTCAGCCACATCTCCAATCCTGGCAAGAAACAGATGCCGCAAGAAGACAGACTACCTGAATGAAGGAATGTATTCATTCCACAATTCTGTGCTTCAGCCCAGGTTTTCTCATTTTACCCAGAGTTTCTCAAGATCTAACCCCTGTTCAGATGTGTCAGCTTTTGGCTTGGCTGCTTCTGGCTTGATACTGACAGCCTGTGGTGCTAGGGTCCTCTTGGACCTGGAAGAGGCACAGGGATAAGCAGAGTCACAATGGTGAGGGGGGTGGGGGGGATAGGAGCCAAGATTCCACTAGAGGAATTCTGAAGTCTGGAGTAGCGGGATGCAGTGGCTGAGCACTCAAGGTACAGTGGTGAACCAGAGTCTGCCTGTAGATCAAGATCATCATGTGGGGGTCGGAGGTGGTGCATATGCCTTTAATGCTAGCACTCAGGAGGCAGAGGCAGTTGGATCTCTGTAAGATTGAGGACCACCTGGTCTATATAGCAAGTTCCAGGTCAGCTGGGGCTACAGAGAGAACCTGTCTCAAAACAACCAGACCAGACCAGAACAGAACAGAACAAAACAAAACCTATCAAGGCTTGACCTGAGTGCTTGGAACTGTCAAGTCTAAGCACCTGGTGTAGAAATCAGTACTCAGCATTCAGATAGAATTTGAATAGAGAGTCTGGACCTCAGATTCTGTTTTGTTCACTCTATTCTATTCTATTTTTCATTTTTATGCGTATGAGTGTATTGCCTGCATGTAGGTAAGTGTCGTGCAATGCCCACGGAGGACAGAAGAGGCTGTTGGATCCCCTGGAACTGGAGTTACAGACAGTTGTTAGCTGCCATGTGGGTGCTGGGATTTGAACCCAGGTCTTCTGCAAGAACCACCAGTGTTCTTAACCACTGAGCCATCTCTCTAGCCCCTATTCTATTCTATCCCATGCCATCCCATGCCATCCCATCCCATGCCATCCCATCCTATTCTATTATTCTATCTTATCCCATCCCATCCCATCCCATCCCATCCCATCCCATCCCATCCCATGCCCTTAAAGTAGGGAAATTAACATCTGGCTGTGGATTCCAAACCCTCTTTTTGTTAGTAGTGAACAAGGACTGGAAGGGCCAGAAGATACTATCTGAGATGCCTTTCTGACTCTGTACTACACAATCCAATTCTGCGACTGCATAATCACACTTGCATGCTAACATCTATTCCTAGAAGATCTCCATACTATATACAGTTAGCTGTTTTTACCAGAAGGATGCCTCTAGCCTAGACCTCGCTCCTGAGTGTCAGACCCACACAGCCATCTGTCTGTTACAGTCTTCTACCAGCATGCTCCATAAGCACTTCAAATGCGTTACATCCAACGTGTACCTAAAAACCTAGCCCTCAGCCTTTGCCCTCTGTTCAGGCATGTATTTTTCCAGTTTTAGACACTCAGTTACTAATCAGCCACTTAAGCCAAGACCTTAGGTGTCATTCTAGGACTTTTCTACTTTTTAACTTATTCTACACATCCAACAATCCGTGTTTGAATTTTGCAAACCCATCCACCATTCTCTACCTTCACCCAGCTACTTCTTACCCCTTTATCAGCAGAGCGGTCTTTCTGTGTCCAACCTTACCTTCTCCGATCTATTCTACCGACAAAGTGATCTTTCAGAAGCACAAATCTGTTTGTCACCGTTCTATTTAAAATAGCTGGGTGATTCTCAGGTGCCCTCAGGATATAAATGCAACTCTGTAGCTTGGCACAAAAATATGTGTACAATTTTATATTTTTTGGAGCTAAGTTTCCCAACATTCTGTTCACCATGCAAAATGCTACACTTTCCTAAGATGCCTTGTTTTGTCATGTCTCCTTTATTTTACTTAAAAATTAAAAAAGAAAAAAGTTGAGATGAGCTCTTGCTATATAGCCCAGGCTGGCCTGGAACTTACTATGTGGCCTTGATGGCCTCAAACTTGCCATCCTCCTGCCTGAGCCTTCCAAGTGCTAGGATTATAGTTGGGCACTACCATGCTTGACTATCTCTTCTTACCCTCTTATAGATATTAGCTGAGAAGTCTTTCCTTCCAGGGCTTATTATTAGTTTAGCTCCCTAAATTGGGTGCATTTCTTCTGATCCTGCAGCACTTTGTAGCAATTTGTTAACATGAATTATAATTGTCATTTTGCTTATTTGTGTTGCAAATTCTTTGAGGGTTTTTTTGTCTTGTTTTTCAAAATTTATTTATGTTTATAAGTGTTATGCCTGCATGTATGTAAGTACCCTCATGTTGTACAATGCCCATGGAGACCAGAAGAGGGTTTCAGGTTCCTTAAAACTGGAGTTATGGACTGTTATTAGCCCCCTTGTGGGTGCTGGGATTCAAACCTGGGTTTTCTGCAAGAGCAGCCAGTGCTCTTAACTGCTGAACCATGTCTCCAGCCCCTTTATGTTTTTTGAGACAGGGTCTCATTATGTATCTGAGGGACATTTCTGATACATTTCCTGCCCCACTACTTCTACAACTAATGTTCAATGCTTGCCATAGAGTTGGTGCACAGTAAATGTCTCTTGATGGAATTCTATGAAAAGAACTTATACTTTGCATTTCTCTATGCACTACATATACTCTTAAGGAGTCTTGACTCGTGATCTTTAGCACTAGAAGGATACAGACCCCACATATCTTTGTTTAGGATTGAATGACATTTACGTTTCTTCACAAATTGCCTGTATAAGCAGGAAGACGAAGACATTCAATTCAAAGAAGAAATGCAGAAGTCTTGAAGAGTAAGGAGGGAGTAGACAGGACGGCCTCAGACAAGCAGTGAGGGGACAGGGCAGAGCCTGCATTTGCAAGAAAACAGTAACAGAAGACATGAAAGCAACAAAATGGCTATTTCAAGACCTGAACGGAAATTGAGAAACAAGTGAGGCCACTGACCTTTTTGGTAAAGAGGTGAAGGGGAGAGGATCCATGCATGGGGTGGGGTATTACATAAGGGAGAGTGAAGAACGTAGAGCTTTCTAACTCTTTATAGCTTTTATAGCTTAGTCCTGTTTACATAGCTATATTTCCATCATATGAAGGGCCAAAGTAAATACTGTGATGTGTCTTGGATTCTGTCTAGAAATCCTAGAATCCTCATAGCAGGTCAGAATGGCCCACTTACTGAATCCTTATAAATGTGAACTCCAACACACAGGTAAACATGCTCACACACATGGGGTAGCGTGTACACAACTCATCTGCACACTCGTTACAGAGATGCAGCTTCCACCAACAGGACTGTCAAGAGTCCTAATGGGGTTTGGGATATAACTCAGTTGATGGTGTGCTTGCCTAGCATACAAAGAACCCTGGGTTTGACTCCCAGCACCACATGAAACCAGCTATGGTGGTACATGATTGTAATCCCAGCACTCAGGAGATAGAAGCAGGAGGATCAGAATTTCAAGGTAATTTTCAAAGGTCATCCTCAACTGTATAGAGTTTGAGGCTAGCCTGGGCTACATGAGACCCTCCCATCTCAAAAAAAAAAAAAGATTACTGGGACTGGTGAGATGGCTCAGTGTTTAAGAGCACTGGCTATTCTTGCAGAGGATCTGGGTTCGGTTCCCAGCACACACATGGAAGCTAACAATCATCAGTAACTCCAGCTCCAGGGGATCCAATGACCTCTTCTGGCCTCTGAGGATACTACATGACATGGGTACACTTACATGCAGGGAAAACACTCATAAACATAAATAAAATAAAATTTAAAAATAATTATGAGCTGGGACCAGGACTCAACAGGATTATAGGACATAGCTCTCTTCCTTGGTGGGGGGGACACTCAAGGATTTTGGGTACCCAGAGGATCAGGGATCTAGCATGCAAAGGTGATAGTCTTTAACAAAGCAAAGGGACAGAGTTCTTTGCTACATCCATATGAGAACAAGGCCCTTAGAGACTCTCTAAGGTCCTGGAGCCACCTCTGCCTTAGTGTCTGTCTGATGTAAACTATCTGGGCTCTAGATCTGGGGGTTGGCCCTGATTCTTCTGTTGATAGCAATTTTAGTGTTTCTACCTGTTACTACTGGATTTCATATGAAATACCCACTTTTTCCAGATATCCTGGTATTTATTGCTAAGCCTACCTATTTCCCTTCCAGATTCCAGGCAGGTGGCATGGCCATTTCAACACTGAAAGGGCAGGCTTCCAAATCTGTTGGATTGGAAGCTGTCCATAGGCCCATTACAGGCCTTCCAGAGGCCACTTAGGCTCACCTGTCTGGATGGACTTCAGAGCTGCATTCTTCTCCCACTGGAAAAGACTGTTCACCTGAGCATCAAATTGCTCTCTGTGCATTGCCTTAACTACTTCCAGCAGCTCTGGTCACTTAGCAGGGACCACTGGGTGGCTTGTATAACCTGGAAAGGGAGGAACTGAGTAACCAGGGGGAAGTGAAAGGGAGTTCAGAGGAATGGGACTGAAATCTCCCATAGGCCCTCATAGGCTGGGATCTCAGGAGTCAGGGAAGTAGATGGCCCCAAAGGGGCTTCAGAGGCAGGAGGCTGTACAGTTGTCTCAGAGATGGAAGACTCCAAGGGAATTTCAGAGATAGGGGGCTTCTGTAAATCTTCAGTAGAGGGGTCCTTTGAAGACGGGTGTTCCTTTGCATCCATGGTGGCCCGAGGCTCTTCTGTGATCTCATTTGCTTCCATCTAGTGGTAGAATAAGGTATAGGCTTCATTAGGTTGAGTTTGGAGGGTCTGATAGGCAAAGTCCAAGGTTCACACTGGTTACAGGATTAGGAAAAGGTTCTCAGTGCAGTGGTAGAATAAGGTATAGGCTTCATTAGGTTGAGTTTGGAGGGTCTGATAGTCAGGCAAAGTGCAAGGTTCACACTGGTTACAGGATTAGGAAAAGGTTCTCAGTGCGCCTAAGACACTGGAAGGAAGTAAGGAGGATTCTGGGTTTCTCTCCATCCCTCCCTCCTTCCCTGACAAGACTTTACCATGTAGCCTGTGTCAGACCGAAATTTGCTATGTAGCCCAGCCTGGCCTGAGCTCCTTGGGAACCTCCTGCCTCTACCTCCCAAGGCTGGGATTACAGATGTATGTCACCATGTCTGGCTGCTTTGGACTTCTAAATGCACATTTCTAGCGTGGATCTCTCATTCCTGTGTACTATACATGCTTCTTGCTAGACATTTCTAACTGGATGTCCCACGGGCTTCAAACTGACTGTGGGAAATACTCTAGTTTTCTTCCCCTAGCACTCAACCAACTTCAAATAGAACTATTCCTAACCCTATAAATACTCCAGTACGCTCTTCTTTCATTCGTTCACATTCTCATTACCTTCTGCCTGACTGTGTAATAACTTTACCCTTCCAGCATATTAATCTACTCACCCATTTTTTTTTTTTTTGAGATAGGGTCTCCCTAGGCCCTGGCTGACCTGGAACTTTCTATGTAGATCAAGCTGGCTTAAAATCCACAGAGATTGACTGCCTCTGCCTCCCGAGTGCTAGGATTGAAAGCATGTGCTACCATGCCCAGCTGGAAAGAGACAATTTAACTTAAAGTGACAATACAAATGAATTGCTGGGTCATGTACAGGATGCTGTGAGGAGAGAAGACGCCCAATTTATCCTAGAACGATGTCCAAAACGGTATTTCTCCTTCCTGATTCAATCAAGACCTTTTCAAAGTGAAAAACACTCTGATTTAGGCTAAAGGATTAAATCTATGTTTCTTGGCCAGAAATTCAAGGCCTGCCATACCTCCCACTTATCTCTGTTGGTCCATTCCCCATATCCTGCCCCAGGTGCTGAGGATTGAACTGGGGGGCTATTTGTCAGACAAGGGCTCTATCACTGAGCTACAGCCTCAACCCTTGGTTTTTTTAGACAGGGTCTCATTGTATAGCCCTGGCTGGCCTAGAATTTTTGTATAGACCAAACTGGAAGCAGTTCTGTTGCTTCTGCCTCCCAAGTGCTGGGATTAACGGCCAGTGCCCCCACACCTGGCAAGATCCACCATGATTTGCAGCTCTACCTGAGGATTTATATCTTTCCCTGCTCCCTAGGTTTTCTTACCTCCAGAGATACTAGATTTACTGCACCCTAAGCTCATTAGAGCCTTTCCAAAGGGGAAATTTGGCAAATGGCAGAGGTACGGTGATGGGGAGTGTGGGGGGGATAAGGATGAAAAGTAGAGAATGGGTGGGGAAGGACAGAAGGTATTAGGAGGAGGAATAGGTTGAAGAAGGGAGGGCTGTTGGAGAAACTACGAACCTCTGGGCTTAGGCTTGGTGGTTGTAAGTCTTTAGGTCAGGGTCTTTAGCTGGGTTGGAGGGGAAGTGTTGGACCTGATGGAGGGACTGTTCCGCTGTGGATGAGCAGGGACAAAAGCGCTAACTGAAAGGCCTTGCTTGGAAGTCTGCGGAGACTTAGACATCAGCAGACTTTCTCAAAAAGATTCTGGCCTGACCTGAGGAAGGGCAGTAGGGGGAAGGGGTCCAGGGCTTGACTGAAATCTCTAGAACCCGGGCCGGGAAGAGAGAGATCGATCACCAGGGCAACCGGAACGCCCAGTAGTCTCCATGGTGACCGCAGTCGGGCCACCTCCGCGTGGGTGAGGTTTCCGGAGGGGGTTGCATTGGATCCAGTGGGGAGCTGGGTTGAGCGAGTCTCTGAGTAGGCTGTGTGGACAATAGGGGGACGTCCAAGAGGAGCCTGTGTTTATAAGCCTCTCGAAGGTTCTTGTACCAGGAGGTGCGCAGTTCAACGTGGGCTGTGAGACCCTGAGTCACTGGCTGGGGTGAGAAAGAAGGCTCGCAGGTGGCAGGGGCCAAGGCGGAGTGGGTCCCAGAAGAAGGTTTAAGGGGGAGGCCAATGGCATGGGGCGGGGGCGGGCTCTGCTGGGAGGGACCAATCGCACGGAGCGTGGGGCGGGGCGCCAGGCCGCGTCACGCCGAGGCCGCCGCGGGGCCTGGTTATCGCCGGTTCAACGCAGCCCCGAGTCGCCCAGGCCTGAACTCCTACCCAGGTCCCGGCCGCCGGTCCCAGGCCCGCGAGGACGCCGGAGGCCACCCCCGGGGGTGGGGAGCGGAGCGGCGGGTCAGCTCTGCGAGTGTCCCGCGCTGGCCTGGCCGGCCCCGCCCCCGCCCCGGGCCATGGCCCAGCCCTTGTCCCGACCCCTCGTCCTATCCCAACCCCAGCCTTGGCCTTCGGCCACGCCCTCGCCCCGCTTCCCAAATTTGTCCCAGCCCCCGCCAGGGTCGCGGCGAAAGCCTAGGTCCAGGTCCCCGCTGCCGTCCCAGTCCCAGTCCCTGCCCCTAGCCTGGCCCCTGGCTCCGCCTCGGCCCCATGTCCACCCCCTATCACAAATCCCAGCCCAGACTCTGACCTCACCCCATGCCCAGCGTTTGCTTAAGCCCCTGGCCCAGCCCCAGCCCTTGCTCCGGTCTCCATCACACCCACTCCTTCCATCACACCCCTTGCCCTTGTTCGAGTCCCAGTGCTCAGCCCAGCGCAACCCATTATCTCAGCCTTTGCTCCCATCTCTGCGTTTCTCCAAGTCTCTCCCCCTCGCCCCGCGCCTCTCTCATACTCTGCCCCTCTCCCAGCCTCGACTCAGGGCTGGGCTCCAGCTGTCGCCAGCCCTATTGCTGCTGTTGCTGTTCTCTGTCCTTGGTCCAGGGGCTGGTGAGTGCAGAAGCAGGAAGGATTGAGATGGGTTCCAGGGAGGGGTGGGACCTGGGGAGCTAGGTCGCTGGGGAAGAAGGGGGAAGAAATGGAGGGGGGGGACTTCCACAAAAATGGGTCGGCAGCCCTGAATAGCACCACTCAGCTAGCTCAGCAGGTGCCTAATAGTCCCTTAGAGAGTCTGGTAGGCTTTCTTTCCCGGTGTCTATCTCGACCCCTTGACTCTGGCTTTCCCAGGGAAGTCCGGGGGCTTTGCTCTTTCTGTTCCCAAAGTTTGATGGGGGATGACGTAGTCCCAGTATCAGAAGCCTCTAGTCTAATCTGAGAAGACATGATCTAAACCGCTGAGATACTGAACATACATTCAAATAGGGATTAAAAAAAAAAAAAGCAGTTTTGAAGACAGTGTGTTGCAGTAAATATAGGACATGGGTTAGAGTTTTCTTGTGCTGGATCTTTCCCCAAGTGAGCCTCACTGACCTAGGGATGATTCTTGATACTTTTAAAGCAGGGCTGAAGCTCTGCAGCCATTTTGCAGATGAGGAAACTGAGGCTCAATGAAGAAGCAGTTTGTTCAAAGTTATGTATAAATGACAAACCCAGTGGGCTAGAAAAAAGGTTTCCTAATCCCTGTGGCATACTAGTGGTTTCTCTCCCCTCCTCCTGACTTCAGTATACACCTAAGGAGAAAACTAGATCCAAGTGTTCCCCCCACCCTTGGTTCATAATATAAGTTCTTTTCTCCCTAGTTGGCCTGCAAAGAGACTTAATTCCTTAGCAATTTCTTATTTGCCAGATGTCAGCCTATAGCTACCATCTATCACTTGGCTAGGAGAAGGAGTGGTCCAACTTCTTAATGGATGGAATGAGGGAGGCAGAGGGGGTCCAGGTCAAAGGGCTGTGCTATACAGATAGTCCCATCGTGAAGTGACTAGTGCCTGTAGCCTCAACCCCCAGCCACCTTTGCTGTGAGGCACTAGAGAGGGAATGGAGACACTCTGAACAGTCATTGGCAATGACAGTTAACAGAGCAGCTGCAGTAGAGGTGGGTTTCACTGAGCTCAGAGGGTCTGATTCAGTATACAAGCTTGAGATCAGTGCATGACTAAGGTCACAGCTCTGCAGAGATGTCTGAGAACTATGTACCTGTGTGTGTAACTGAGGGATCTGTGGGAATATTGCATGTGCAATTGTGTAATGCTTATATGTTAGTAACGTGTTGTGTGGGTTGTACATGAGCTGATGTGTCCTTGGGGTGCTTGTGTCGTTGGGTGAGGGGGAGAGGGCATGTGATGTGGCCTAGGCTTGAATGAAGAGTTGTCTCTTTGTCTCTGTCTCTGTCTCTCTCTGTGTTTATATATTTATGTATATGTATATGTGCTATAAAATTTGTGTGTGTGTGGTATATGTATACTGATATATTCACCCACGTGTATACCTAGGGAGGCCAGAGGCCACCTTATTTCCTTAACACTGTCTCTTACTGAGCCTGAAGTTTATCATTTAGCTGATTTAACAGAGAGATCCCAGGATCCATCTCCATCCCCAAGTGCTGGTTTACAGGCATGCATAGCCATGCCTAACCTTTTTAAAAAATTAAATATGAATACTGGGGATTTTACAGAGCAAGTACTCTTACCTGCCACCCATCTCCCAAGACCTTCACAATGTCTAGAAGTAACCCATACATCTTCCAGCCAGTCTTCTCGAGGAAGGAACTGGAGGAAGGAACAGACAGGTTGGGCACTAGCAGAGTTGGCAGTCAAGTTTTTTCTTTTGGTGAGGGGAGTCCATTCTGAGTAGCCCGGTTTGTGGCGTCTATTCCTGTTATCACGACTTCTTTGTTCATGAGTTCATTGAACAAGCAGTGGTCTAGCTTGGGGAAGAGAGTGACAGAGTCTCAGTGTACACAAAACTGAAGGCTGTGGATTAAAAGCACAATTGCCCAGAAGCAGGTTTGGTGCTTTGGGGAGAATTATATTGAGGTTAGGAAAGACTGCCATATAGACTCAACTGCAGGCAGGGCTGCCCTCAGTGCTGTTAATAGTGCCTTGGCAGCTATGGCCTGTCACACAGTGGTGCTCTGTAACCTGGTGGTGATGATGAGTTTTGCATGAGGAGAGGCTTGGCAGGGAGGGTCATAGGACTGTTGTTGCATAGAGCTATACAGATGCTTATTATTGGCTACAGTCTTATATCAGGAATGGACATTTTTGTTTGGTCTTACTTCTGACCTGTAAATCTTTTCCTTGGACCTAGCTGGCTGTGGTTGATAACCTAGGCATGCCTCATTAGTCCATGAAATATCCTTTTTTAATACCTCCTGCTGTCAGTAGCAGGAACAACCTCAGTGTTGGTGTGAGAGCACAAACAGGTGATTTAGGTGGTGGTAGTAGTGAATCACCCTAGCTTAGAAGGGACATTAGGAAAAGTGCATTTGGGCTTAACTGGGACCTTGCTTACACTTTCTCTGGGTCATAGTGCTAGTAGGCCCTGTTCAAATCCCAAATCAAAGTTTGAGGTGAATAGGGCTATAGACCCTTTCTCAAGGATCTGCCCCTCCTCCCAGAATTCCAAGCTGCTGCTTACTCTGACAGGTGTGTTTTATAGCCATGGTGGAGATGCCTTAGACTGTTCCCCAACTCTCCAGGTCACACCAGAGCTCTTTGTGCTTGCCTAGCCATGCATCCCCAAGATCATTAGCTTTGGTTCACACTAGTGCTCTGAGGGTCTGCACTGAGGAAACTGATTAACATGGCTCTTTTAAAAAAAATAATATGTTTTATGGGGTCTGGAGAGATGGCTCAGCAGTTAAGAGCACTGACTGCTCTTGCAGAGGACCCGGGTTTGATTCCCAGCACCCACATGGCGGCTACAAACCGTCATTAACTCCAGTTCCAGGGGAATCTGAAGCCCTCTTCTGACCTCCACGGCATTGCATGACACGGGTGCACTCACATACATGCAGGCAATACACTCATACACATAAAATAAAAAAATAAATAAAATATTAAAAAAATAATATGTTTTTTATTTGAGCATTTCATACATGTCCCCTTAGAGTAACAGTGGTTGCTGGAGAGATGAGCCCTCCCTGGTACTAGCTTTGAAGAGGCGCAGCCCTTACGTAATCCCAGCAGAGGGCGCTCCAGAGCACTTATAGCCTTTAACAGTAGTATTTAGGGTTATTCCAACTCCAGCCCTCTGCCCCCAGTGGTCACAGGCAGGGCTCCAAGGAAGCAGTCTTCTCCATTAGTTAACCTTACTGTCTGTCCTTCCTCTGCTGTGAATGAGTCTTCACTGGTATATGAGTGCTGTGCTGGGTCTCTCTGGGTTCCTGGGTAGTGATCAGCTTGCTAGTTGGTTTTCCTTGTTTATAGTTGAGATTGAGCAAATGTTTGGTACTAGAAGGACTAGTCCTTGGGTGTAACCATGGCCTTTGAGGATGCACACAGGCCAGTCTGACCAGTGGCTTCCACCTGCATATGGTACCACTTGAGCATAGCACTTTAAGGTACCCTAGTTTGTGGAATCAGCCTTAACCAGAATCCCTTCCTTTGGCACCTCCCCCCACTGCTTTTCTGGATGCCTCTTTCTCTGTGACTTTAAACACTTCATTTTGAGGGGGTCATCTCCAGAGATGCAGACCATCAGACTAGGAAAGCCCTATGACTATTTCTTTTTGGCTGAAAACTCACTTCCGGAATCTTCCAATATCTGCTTTGTCCTGAAGATGTTCATTCCCCCATCTTGTCACCTGAGTGGAGTCATGTTCCTGGTATTCTTTGGGACTGGTCTGAAGTCCCCAGAGTAGTCAGAGACTCCAGAACTTTACTCTGGGACACCTTGCCTGCCTTTTGTGGGCCACCTTCTATCCAGCCAAGCTATGCATTCCTTTCACTGCTAGGGTAACTGTCCCTAAGTTTTTGGCTTGTGATGTGACTTTCCTGCCTACCTTGGCTCTGCTCCTAACAGCTATGATCAGGGATCTGAGCATTTCTGCTAGAGATAACCACTTCCTCCCCTCCTCCTAACCTGGCCTCCTCCAAATATTCCCAAGTGATTTAAGATTGCACTGGGCCACAGAATTGACTTGACTCCTTGAGCCTCTGAGAGAACATCCATGGCCACTCATTTTGATCCTAGAGGGTCTGATCACTCTTGTCTCTTGGGTACTGTCAAGTTGACCTGCCAGCTCCTATTCTTGACTCTGCCACCCAAGCAGGCCCCTTGCTGCCTTACCACACCTTCCCCTCCCCTCTCTTGCCCTGAGCCAGTATACAGACAGCTCTTGTGAAGCTTCTGAGAATTTTTACTGCTCTTAACCACGGGGGAACAGAAAGGGGCAGAGGACAAACAAGGAAGTTACACAGTTCCATGCTGACTCTCAAGCCCCACAGGTGGAGTTCTAGCTTTGCTTAGTGGCTTAAGTGCTCATGCCAACTCTCTCTCTC
>NW_008346082.1:136354-151294 GCF_000622305.1 Nannospalax galili | reverse complement strand
AGACCAGGCTGGCCTTGAACAGACAGAGATCCAGCTGCCTCTGCCTCCCGAGTGCTGGGATTAAAGGCAAGGGCTATCACACCCGACTCAAAATTATTATTATTATTATTATTATTATTATTATTTTTTAAAAAAAAACAAGGTTTCTGTAAGGATTAAGACAGATGTTGTCTCAGGCAGCATATGACCCAGTTTCTGGCTGGGAGGAGGGTGTTTGTTGAATTGGTGCTGTTGGTGAGAGAAATGGGCACGCCTCCTCCTACCTAATGGAAACGTCTTCTTTCTCACCCTGCTCCTCTTTCTTCTTCCCAGGTGGCCTGTTCCTTACTGATTACTCCACCTGCTCACCACGAAAACTGAGTCCTTTCCGCTCCTTTGCCAGCACTGAGCTCTTCCACTTCCATGTTCCCGAGGACACGTTCCTGGCTGTTTGGAACCTCATCATCTTCAAGGAGCAGGGAGGAACCTTTGGGGACCACTGCCCAGATCAAAGTGTGACTGTGTCAGTGTTCGGCTTACCCCTTCCCTAGTCCCTGTTTCCATCCCCAGGCCACTTTCCAAACTGGAGTATGACTTTTTGAGATCTAAACTTGCCTCCTGACCATGACCTTGACCTTTATTCAGGTTGAAGTGTGACTGAGGGCCATGACCTCTGTCACCTGACCACTTAAAATTACTGTGTGAGTGCCTCTTGCTCTTATGGCTTGACCCCTCACCTAGAAGAACTTTATGACGTATGTCAGTATAGGGAATCCATTTATTTACTGGTGATGAATAACAGTTCTCTCTCCCCAACCTCATTTTCTACCTCCCACCCACTGCCTGCTTTTCTTCTTTCCTGATTCTTGTCCCCTAGGTATTTCCGGTCTGGAGCACCCCCTGTCATCAATCCCCTGCACACACACTTCCCAGCAGATACAGCTGTGCCTGGAGTTTTCTCATTGACTCTTAGCTGGACATTGCCCAACCGTACCTCAGGCATCTTTAATGTCAGCAGCCCTTTGCCTGGCGACTGGTTTTTGGCTGCCCATCTTCCCCAAGCCCACGGTCACATCTCTGTCAAGGTGGGTTGATGCCTCTCTATCTCTGATGAATGCTCATTGGCCTACTACCCTTGTTCCAGGGTGGGCAACAGCATCAGAGTGGCTGGGGCAGGGCATTGTTAGAGGCTGACAGGTCATCTGGCGGGATGGTCTGTAGTAGGCTTCTTGGGAACCTTAGAAAGACGTGATTCCAGGTAAGCTGGAGAAAAAGTCCAGAGTCTGGAGTCAGGCTCTGGAACTGGGCAGTTGTGTCCCTTCCTATCGGAGGACAGTAGGGTTAATGAAGGGGGTTCCAGGCTAACCAGGTGGAATCTGCTGCACAAACTCAGAACTGTGTTCTAATTTTGATTGATCATAGCCCTAGAACTTCTCTGAGGCCACATCCTTGTCTCTAGCCCATGCATCATTGTTTCTGATAGCTCCCTTACCTTCTAGGAGGCCATGAGAGAAACCCTTTCTTGATAAAAGGAAGCTCTGGGTAGTTGGTATCCTTCCTGACTGTTGCTTCCCTTCCACTGAATGAATATCAGTGCTGATTTCAACACAGCAGGGATTGTTAGTCTAAAGGGCAGGTTGAAAGGTCTGGAAGGTTCTTTGGTCTGGAGTGAAAGAAAATATCACCATGTTTTCCTGTCACTGTTGTGTATAAGATAGACTGGGTTTCCTCCTTGTAGTAAGGCAATATATAGGTTTCCCAATCCTGTCCATTTCAAGAGAGGGAGAGGGTGATGAGCTGACCTCTGTTAGAGTTGGTTGACATATGTGTGGGCCTGTGGTAAGAGTGATGGATAGGGCATGAACAGAGTAAGTACTTACAGAATATTACAAAGCAAGAAAGCTGCTGGTGTTTGGCTATTGAGAATTAAGAGAGACAGAAATTCTCACCAGGTAAAAACTGTCTCTTGGCCAAGTCTGAAGTCTGAGGGCCTCAGAGATCCCTCTATGGGAGCATGCTGAGAGCTCACCTGAAAAAGACTCTGGGCTCTGACTCAAGTCAGAACTAAGGGTTCTTCTACTAGGAGGAATGTCTTCAGAAGTCTTTGGCCAAATCTCAAAGAACCTGTCCCTGATCCCAGCTGTGATCGTGACTTACTTTGTGAGAACTAACAGGAAGAATCCTCTAGCCTCTGCTCTAGTTATCCACCTTTCTGGGTGAGCAGGAACTACCTAGAACCTAGGCCTGGCAGGGCTTATGTAGTGAGGCCTGGTTGAGAGTGGCCAGGGTTGTTTGTTGCTCCAGATTGGGACAATAGGGATAACGGTACAGAGCAAGGCTTCCCAGAACCTAAAGCATAATTCAAAGTGTCTGGACCAGAGGGTGCTATGTAATGAGAAGAGAACCAGGCATGGCATGCCCGTTCCTATCTAGTTAGAGCAAACAGTGCCTGGGGGACTTGGTACTAAGCTGGAGCCCCAGCTAGCCAGCTCAGAGGCATGGTGAGACTAGGGAGAAAAGGGCATGGTTCTATCTTGTGCATTGGAGGTTGTTCTGAACATGAAGATATAGCTCTTCAGTTATATCTGTCTAGAGATTGGTGAGACAAGGATCTTGGGTATGATTCTTCTAAAAATGTGATTACCTTCTGGAAATTTATGAGTTCCTAAGGATTCTTAATTTCTCTAGATCTTAAGACTGTATCCCAGACTTAAGCCTATGAGTTTACTGGCTAGAACATTTTCTAATGTTCTTTCCTAACTTGTGCCCTCTTTGAATCATGGTTGTCCTGACTTCCTGTGAGGCTGGGCAAACACAGAAAGTGATCTGAGCTCAGGAAAAACCTTGGTGGTGCAGGAACAGTCCCAATAAAAGAAGGAAGTACTATTTCTACAGTCCTTTTTTTTTTTTTTTTGTATTTTTTGAGATAGGGTCTCCTTGTAGCCCCAGCTGTCCTGGAACTCACTATGTAGACCAGGCTGGCCTTGAGCTCACAAAGATCGGCCTGCCTCTGCCTCCCAAGTGCTGGGATTACACTACAGTCCTTTTTAAAAAATATTTTATTTATTATTTTATGTGTATGAGTATAGTGCCTGCATGCAGGTAAGTGCACCTGTGTCATGCAGTGCCCACAGAGGACAGAAGAGGCTGTCGGATCCCCTGGAACTAGAGTTACGGACAATTGTTAGCTGCCATGTGGGTGCTGGGAATCAAACCTGGGTCCTCTGCAAGAACAGTCAGTGTTCTTAACCACTGAGCCATCTCTCCAGCCCTCTACAGTCCTTCTTAACTTTGGGAATGAGCTTAGATCTCCCTTTGACTCTTCGTCCTTCAGCTGCTTTGCACGAGTGCTTGGGTTGGATGTTAGGTACACTGAAGTGGATAAGAGATATGGGAGATGCTTTAAGAGGACAAAGAAGAGATGACTAACTCAGCTTGGTAATATGGTGGAGGTGGTATTCACAGACTGTTAGGAAGTGAAGCCTGATGGGGATGAGACAAGGAAAGTCTTTGAGCTGATGGGAGCATCATGAGCCAATGTTCAGGGGGGAAAATGAAGGAGTTCGGTGTGGGCTGAGTGAAGGAGGTGGAAGGGTGGGTAGAAGCCAGATCATAAAGGCTTAGAAGTTTGAACTGTATGCTGACAGTGACAGGGAGCCTGGAAAGGTGGTTCTTCTCTGGTCCAGTCCTCTCTCCTGAATCTATATGATTCATTGTGTATCCTAGCACCCAGCACAGAGCTGGCATGTGACTTGGCAAGTTTTTGTTGTCCTTCTGCCACCATCTCAAACTCATAGTGTCCCAGACTGATTTTATTTCTCCTCCTTTCCTTGTTCCCTTCTTCCTGTCAGCCTCTTCTGTCGTGTCCCTGCCACTCATCCCCTTGCCTTTCCTTACAATGTGTCTTACAATGTGTTTATACTTAGGCACCCACTTACCAGTTTCCTTGGAGTGGTTGGCCTTTAGGATGTGGTTACCAGCTGGCACCTTACTGGCTAAGGTGAATGTTCTCCCAAATAGCTGGGCACAGGTCTTGAAGACTTTCTTTTCCCAATCTAAAATGTGGATGTAACTAAAATCAGGGAAAACAATGAAAGCAGCTAGGTGGAAAGTAAAGAA
The DNA here is from genome assembly GCF_000622305.1 of Nannospalax galili. Taxonomy (NCBI): domain Eukaryota; kingdom Metazoa; phylum Chordata; class Mammalia; order Rodentia; family Spalacidae; genus Nannospalax; species Nannospalax galili. The sequence continues at coordinate 147,196 of NW_008346082.1, read as the reverse complement.
TTAGGCTTCTTAGAAGGCAGGGCTCTATTCAGTCCACCAACTAGGACCAAGCATGACACAATACTATCTTAGCTGCAGTAGTTACATCTGCCAACAGTGCCTCCTCTCCTTGTTAAAAAGTATTTAATTTATTATTTTCATTCCATGTGTATGTGTGTATTGCCTGCGTGTAGGCAGGTGCACCCGTGTCGTGCTGTGTCACGGAGGTCAGAAGAGGCTGTCGAATCCCCTGGTACTGGAGTTACAGACAGCTGTTAGCTGCCATGTACATGCTGCGATTTGAACCCGGGTCTTCTGCAAGAACAACCAGTGTTCCCGCTGAGCCATCTCTCCAGCCCCTCCTTTTCTTTCTCTAAGTTATTTTCTTTGTATTTCAAATAGACAATATATGCACGTGGTATAGCCTTTGAAATGCACAAAAGGCATACAGTGAAAAGTCTCCCTTTCCAGTTCTCCTTTTAGTTCGCAATCTCCCCCGAGAGTTAAGTAGTAACCAGCTTTTAACTGCTTCCTTATATTACTCTTCTTGATCTTTCTCCTCCTGGCCTTCATGACTTTACAGCATCCTCCTGCCTTTCCTGCCCTCTGTTTCTTCCTCTGTTTTCTTTATTTCCTTCTCTGCTTGATCTACACGTTATTATGACTGGATGCTTGGCTCTGGAAGAACTCCTTTTTGGTTTTTCATTCTTTTGTTTGATGTTTCCAGCACAATTGTTTTAAATGTCATCTATGAGTTAATGCCTCCTAAGAGTAGACCACCAGTCCTGTTTTCTTTGAGCCTCAAACTTTATATCCAACCGCTTACTTGACATCTTCAATTATTTGTCTAAGAAATGTCGCGAGGTTAATATGCATAAATCAGAACAAAATTCAAAACTCTTTACTTCCCACTTTATGTCTCCCAGCCTAGGTTGCTCCTTTCTCTAGCTCTCTTCTCCCCAGTAAACAGCACTGCCATTCACTGTTCACACCTCAAATGGAGGTGTCATTCTTGATTCCTGTTCTCTTATTTCCCCACCAATTTATAAAGTCTTGTTGCCTCAATTTAAGACATGCCCTGAATGCACCTATTTTTCTCCACTTTTCTGCTTAGCACATCATCCCTGGTTTTCTCCTGTGCTGCCACAGCCATCTCCTAAATGATGCCCTGCTTCCTCTCCTGCCCCCTGCAGTCCATCCTGTCCTCATTAACTTCCACATTGATTGGTCCTGACTGACTGAGGGCATGAAAACTGTGCTGGGCACTGGGTTATTCCCACAGAGGAAGCCAAGTGTCTTTAGGTATCTTCAGGCTACAAGCCCCACTCAGGGCCTGGTATTTCTTAAAGAAGCCCAGCCCAATTGGGCATGGATACTCAACATCTGTAATCTTAGCACCCAGGAGGCTGAAGCAAGAGGATTGCCAGGAGTTGTAGACCAGGCTGGATTACATGGAGAGTTCAAGTCCAGCCTGCACTACAGAGTGAGATCTTGTCTCTCCTTGAAAGAACAACAATAACAACAACAACAAAACAAAAACAAAAGAAAAAAAAAAGACACTTTCTATCCCATTGACTATGAGGCATGGTGATTTCCCTGATCAAGAGTGCATCTGCCTTGCCTTCTACTTCCTGAATTTTCAGGCTGTTTTCTATCCATTTATCACTTTTGGCTCTCTGGTTTCCTTGCTTTGGGCATACCTTCCCTGGATGCTGATGTTGGCTTGGCTTGTTCACTCAGTTTGGACTCTCTTACTTGGCTTCTTCTGCCTGATTTGTGTTACCCTTTGCCCCCTCGTAGGGGGAGGTCATTGAGCTCCCTTTCCTGGTCTCGAGTCCATGTTGAGGAAGGGAGCAGGCATGCCTATTGGGCATTGAAGGAACACGTATTAGCCAGAGAGCCCACATGTCCTAATTCTTGCCTGAAGCCAACAGCAAGCAAAATGGGGAGCAACTTCTCTCCCAGTACTGTGAGGCAAGGAAGTGGGGCACACCCTGAGCATGAGCTTCCACCCCTGGGACTCATTCCCTACAAGATTATTCTGGATTCCTGCATTAGGTGGGGGGATGTCTCTGAAATGTCTTGCCAGAGTATTTCTGATCCTTACAGGTTGACACCAAATATGAGGTATCTGCTTTGGATGTCAGAGATGGAAATTTCCGAGCAATTAGGTTAAGGAACTCTGTAAAGGAACTCTATTTTGACACCCATCCTTCAACTTGACAGCTATTTTTTTCAGCACCTAGTATGTGCCTGGTGGTGTGCTAAACAGCAAGAAGGCACAGAAAAGCTCCAGGCGGAGAGTGATGGGATCCTCTGACCTGGCATGCAAAGCCTCTTTCCAGCACTATGGACCTTGGTCCAAAAGTCAGTACCTTGGCTGGCTTATTTCATGGTGTAGAATGTGGTAGTTGTCAAGACCTGGAACTTCTGTCCCAGAACAAGGCTTGGAGGCATGTCTTGGTCGGAGCAACCAGAACAAGGCTTGGAGGCATGTCTTGGTCGGAGCAACCATAAAAATAAACCGTGGTCTCTAGTTTATTGAATCAACAAAAGGCCGTTTGTCCAGAAGCTTAGAGAAACTTAATTAAGAGACTCTTCTGCTTCTTAACTGTTAGATTTGCAGGGCTTCTAAGATGGAGGTGCTGTGGAAGGGGAGCCGTAACACTGAAGTGGTGGGGCTCTCTTGGCTGGGATTGATACCAGTATAGAACAGAAGGAACTTTGGAGCTGGTCCAGGACAAGATAAACCTTGGAAAGTATGGTGACTGTTCTTTAATGTCAGAAGAAGCAGTCTGAGGCTGATGATTAGATCAGAATAGTTATGAAGGGGAAAGGTTTTAGCTTCATAAGGTCAGCACTGTCCTTACCTGGGTGGATTCATTTGGCAAACATCCATGGTGAGTTACACTACATTAGGCTTATGTCGGGAGGAACAGTTTCTATTCTCAAGTTCCTAATAATCTGGAGGTTGCTTAGAAGGTGTTAAGTGGTCCTCACCTGGATGATGAAGCAGAAGTTGGACAAGCATATATCAGTGGAGCAAGGTGGGGAATAGGGGTAATTAAAGTTTCAGACTACTGCTAGTGGTAGAAGAGTTAGACTGGAGGCTTAGAAGGAACTTTCTAACTCCCCCAACAGAGCCAGTGTTCTGTTAGAGAATCTGGTGCTGTGGGGTTACAGTGATATGGGGGCTGGCCAGAAATGCTTAGGAGGAGTTGGATTGGGATAATGTACAAGCAGGGTCTGATTATTAGGTAGACCTGAACTTGAGTCCCCAAACCTCATTCAGTGCTAAGACCTTGAAGACCCAGATAGGACAAAGGTAATCAGAAATGACTTCTCAGGGGCCTGAGGAGATGGTTCAGTGGGTAAAAGCACTTACTGCACATATGTGAGGACATGAGTTCAGATTCCAGAACCCTCATAAAGCTGGATATGATAGTACACATCTGTAATTACATCTGTAATCCCAGCACTCCTCTGGCAAGATAGGGGGTAGAGAAGAGCATTCCTGGAGGTTATAGGCTAGCTAGCCTGGCACACACCGTTGTGACCAACAAGATACTCTGTCTCAAGTTGGAAGGTGAGCACTGAATCTGAGGTTGTCTTCTGGCCTCTACATGCACGCTGTGTCACACACCTGCACTCATATACTCATGAACACACACAAAGATAAAAAAAAAAAGAAAATTCTCCTTGAGGTGCTTTTACTCACACTTAGGTCACTGTCTGACTTTCTTCTGAGTGCCTCTTTTTCTCCTAACCCCTATAGTTAAGCCTATATTAAAAATATTTGGTAAAATTTGGTTTTTTAAATTGTAATTATTTTTATGTGTATGTGTGTATTGCCTGATTATATAGGTAAGTGCACCCGTGTTGTGCAATGCCTGTGGAAGACAGAAGAGGCTGTCGGATCCCCTGGAACTGGAGTTATAGACAGTTATTAGCTGCCATGTGGGTGCTGGGATTCGAACCCGGGTCCTCTGCAAGAACAGTCAGTGTTCTTAACTGCTGAGCCATCTTTCCAGCCCTGTAAAATTTGTTTTTAATGATTAGTCAAATAGGAAAAATACAGGACTTAGAGGCCAGAGTCAGAATCCTGAGACTCAGAGGCTAAAGGAGACCCATCCAGCAGGTTCTGTTAGCTTTGGTTTGGTAGTATCCCCAATGTCAATCCCCCTCCTGCCACCCCTGTTTTTGTCTCAGGGTCTCCAGGATGAGTGCCAGTATCTCCTTCAGCCCCAGCTGATTGTCCGACGTTTGCTGGATGTGGCTGTGTTGGTTCCTGGCCGTCCCTCAGAGCAAACCCTCTCTCCCCACAACCGCTCAGCCCTGTACAAGTAAGTAAACACTCTGCAAACCTGGCCCCTGCCCCTTCCTTCTCTGGTCTCACACAGCTGGCAGTCTTGCTTTCCTTGTAGTCAAACTGACCCAGAATCCTTAGGGTGGGTCAGATCCCTGGCTCCTCTGTCCTAACACAGAGAGGAAGACCCTGTAAGGGCCTTCCTGTGTCTTCTTTCCCCATCCATGCCCCTTCTTCCTCTTCTTTTCCTTTGTGCGTCTCTTACTTCTGTCTTTTTTTGCTCTCAACCTGTCCTCTGTCCAGGGTCTTTGTGCCCAGCTTCACTTACAGGGTTTCGGCGCATCTGGTGTGTGTAGGGGGCCGAGGGGTATCTGCTTGTCCCCTGACACTGCGCCTACGTCCCAAGGCCCCTCCTCTACACAACTCAAGCTCTGTGGCCTGTGGAGGAGCCTCAGTATGCCAGCTGGAGCTGGCCCTGCCCCCCTGGGGACACTGGGTCTATGTGCGTGTGGAGATACCATCCCGTGGCTCTGGCAGGACCATTCACTTCCAGCTGTGTGTGCGATTGCAAGGTCAGAGCCCCCACATCCGCCCCAACCACCCAGTCTATGCAGGCATCCATGGCTAGGAGGTAACCTGGATGGATGTTCTATGACCCTCTGCCATAGCCCTACAATCTCCCCTGTCCAACCCAGGCACTCTCCAAGGTCCCACCTCTTGGAGGCTCAGGTCATCAGGCTGCCTTCATATTATTTCTTTGCACCTGGCTTGGGGCAACTAAAAGCTCTCATTATTTTCCTTGTCTTAACCTCCTTTTCAGGTTCCTGGGATATGTAGGGACAGCCAGGATCTCTGGGACTTCCCTAGCCACAACCCTCACAAATTATTAGGACAACATTAACTTATATTGCAGTATTTTCACTGCTTTGGGGAGAGAGACGTGACCTTGATTCCTTCCAATGTGACCTTGTGGAGGGACAGATGACCTTGACACCCTCCAACATGGCAATTGAGTAGCTGTGACCACTAGGAAACACCCAGACCCTATCCTCTGATCCTGGATGCCTCCCTTCTCAGGGGCCATCACAATCTAGTTTTCATTCCTTCCTCTCCTTTGCTAAATCCTGTCTGGCTCAGTTCTGGTTTGTTGTGGGGCAACAGGGCTGTAAGGGCCACAAGTCTCAGGTCTGGTTTCCTCTGTCTTACAGAGTGTCCACAACCCAGCCTGTCCCGTGCCTTGGTCCCTGGGGCTGCCATGAACATGCCCCAGTCACTGGGTAACCAGCCACTGCCCCCGGAGCCACCATCCCTGGGGACCTCTGTAGAAGGATCTGGGGCCACATCACCACCTGAGCACTGCTGGCCAGTGCGCCCGACTCTGCGCAACGAGCTGGATACCTTCTCTGTCCACTTCTACATCTTCTTTGGTCCCAGTGTGGCCCTTCCACCTGAACGCCCAGCTGTGTTTGCCTTGAGGCTGTTGCCAGTGCTGGACAGTGGAGGTGTCCTCAGCCTGGAGCTCCAACTCAATGTGGTACCTCACGGAGAGCAGGGTGGTTTCTCTAAAGGGGAAGGTTCTAGGAGTGTGTGTGTGGGCTGTTTATCCCCTTTAGGGATTCTATCCAGGTTGGTTTCACCTATTCTTTCAGTTCTCAGCACAGTTCTGGTCAACAAGCATGTTCTTAAAGCTGGGTCAACCGAGGTGACTCAGTGGCCCAGTACTCCCAGAAGGTTGGACTCTTGTTCAGGAGGCTTTTCTCAATGGCAGTTCACTTCTGTAAATGACATGCTTATCCCCGCTTGAGACCATGCAGTATGTGTTTAGATGATTCCTGTTGCTAATGGTATTCGTGATGGTCCTTCAAAGTCTGCTTCCATGAATTTCACCAACTGATCTTTGTTTCTTTCAGAAGCTATATCTTGTAAATCCTACTGTGCCTTTGTTTTTCATTAATAGATTTTTTTTTTTTAAGAGCAGTTTTTGGTTTAGAGCAGGAAAAAATTAACAGTAAGTATAGACTTCTCAAGTCTGGGGAGATAGGTCAGAATATGAAGTGCTTGTCATGCAAGCATGAGGACCTGAGTTTGATCACATAAAACTCACATAAAAAAGCTGGGTGTGGAAGCACACACTTGTAATCCGAGCACTGAGGAGGCAGAGACCTAGCCCTGGCTCAGCCTAGTCTAATCTATGAGTTCTAGGCCATAAAAGAGACCGTGTCTCAAAAACCAAGGTGAATAGTGCCTGAGTAAAGACATCTGGGGTTGACCTCTGGCCTCCACATGCATGTGTATAAACATGTATATGCACCTTCACATCCACACATGCACATGCACACGTACATACGTACATACGCATAAAAAGGAAGCATAGACGTCTTGTATATCTCCTTTCTTCCTACAGTTTTCCTTATTATTAACATCTTTTTTCTGGCAAATTTTTTTACATACATAATTTATTGAAAATTTCATACATGTTTACCTTAGTGCTGTGCATTGATTACAGCCCTATACTATTTTAGTAGCCCTTTAGATAGCTTCCCTTACTCCTCAGTGTTTGGGGACCTAGGGTTCAGACCCTCCATCTGCTGCTATCTCCTCTGATCATCTCTTGACTTTCATTATCTCTGACTTTTGCTGGTCATCATGTCTCTGAAACTGATGATGCCAAGTGGTCTGATGAGGGTGGCAGGCAGGCCTTGTATTTATGCAGGCCGAGACCAAATCTGTCTTTGAGTTGTTGCATCATGCTGTGGGCTCATCCCGGGATTGTGGTGGACTAAGATCCCTGGTTCACTTTCCTTTTTTTTTCCAGAACAACTCTGTTTACATTTTTTAAACTCTGAAAGTAGCAAGATCACATAAACTATGGGCAATAGGAGAGGACATTCCCCTAACACAGCTTTTTTCATGTGTCCTTCCAGCCCAACTCTCTCTACACTAACTGCTTTGTGTATCTACTTGTAGTCAAGGGTCATATACATTTTGGTCCCTGGAGCCTGTGAACTGCTGTCAATTTCCATCGTGTAGTTTTTAAAGTATCTTTTTTCTTGGGACAGGGTCTTGCTTTATAAAGCTCAAGCTGACCTCAAGCTTGAAAGCATCCCCCTGCCTCAGCCTCCCAAGTCCTGGGATTATCGGCATTAACCACCATGCCAGCTTATTTTATAATTTTGAAGTGAATTTTTGAACTGAATTGAAGAGTCTATGTCCGCTTGTAGAGCACTGTTTAATCTTTGGCCTTTCATCATGTCTGCTTTGTGTGTGTCACACACTTGTCACCTTCTGTGTTTTAGTCATTATTATGAGTGCTGGAAAAGACTGGGATGAGGACAGAGTCCTGTGGTGGTTGTTAGAGAGTATCTCCAGCTTGGCTTTTATCCAGTAACTTATGTATGATTCCTCTTCCCTGCATCCTTTTGGCTCTTCTGTCCTCCAGGTCTGAGTGCAGGGTCCATGACTTGATAGCCTTTCATGTGGTATGGCTTAGAACTGTCTAGTGGTCCTGCTCATCAGGACAGAGCTGGTTCTTCAGTCTGAAGATGCTCCTTATTTTCATACTCAAGTTCTTTGTTTCTTTCTCGTTCTGTCTATGGTTATATTTATTTTGTGTTTGCTTATTGTCATGTCTTTGGGTAATGACAATGAGGTCCTAATTTGACCTTGAAATTTCAGTACAAGCCAGAGCTCTGTCTACTCATGCTTGTTCTTTCATCCTCAGTGCCCCATGAATAGAGGTCTGCCCTCCTGCAACCTCTCACACTCTCCCCTTTGGCATTCTTGCCATCTTACTGATATGAGCCCCCACTTCTTGTCCATACCTGTGTGCTATAACACTTGCCACACACTTCAGAAAGCCAGTTAGATTTTGAAAGGCATCTCAGCAAAACTGTTCAGATCTTTCCTTTCAAATACTTTGTTTTTCCTTTTGGATCAAGGACTATACACTTGGAGACTGCCTTTGGCTCTTCCTAGAACCACTTTTACTGAGTAATGCTTCTGCATGTTGCCTTCCCTGGCCTTGCACTGAAGGAAGCAATAAGCCATTCCTATGAAACCCACTCTTGTGGTTGAAGATAGGCTGCATAATAGCTTTTTTTGGTTAAAATTTAGCTGAAGAAGGGCAGGTGTGGAGGCAAGAGAATCAGGGCTTCAAGGTCATCCTTGGCTACATGTGAGTTCCAGGCCAGCCTAGGTTACATGAGCCCCTATCTCAAAAATACCAAATAATAGTAATAATTTAGTTGTAGACCATTACTCTGGATAATGCTTCTCCAGAGACCCTGATGAACTGTGACACACTCACAAATTTGGAAACCATCATGATTCTCTCTTTGCTTTGATCATTTTGAATTCATCATCAAATATATGGCTCATGTCTAGGGAAAAAGTTTTATTTTTCTATCCTAATTTAAAAATCTCTCATACATTTATTTGTATACCATTTCAATGTATCGGGCTGCCACAAATCTTTGAATGAGATGATCTTAAGGCATCCTGTTTCCTCTATTTTATTATTATTATTATTATTATTATTATTTGGTCTTTTTGAGACATGGTCTCCCTGTAGCCCCAGCTGTCCTATGTAGACCAGGCTGGCCTTGAACTCTGCTGGGATTAAAGGTGTGCACCACCACGCCCGGCTTGTTTCCTTTATTTTTATAAACAACTCTTTCCATTTATACCTTGGGGTATCTGCTTTCTTTTAATCCCAGCAAGATTGCTACATTTAATCTCTCTGGCATTCAGTTACCACTATTCAGTACTTTGGATCATTTCATCCTTGGAGTTTCTTTCCAAGCTTCTTACCTTCAGCCCCAGAGCAAGCTGACTGAGAACCTTCAGTTGCCTTTGTCCATAACTAGTTTATGCACCTCACATCAGGTGCTCAGACCCTCCTACAAACTAGATAGGATGAGAAAAAGCCTCCCCTTCCGAATGGAAGATTCAGAGTTGGGTCTTGTTCTCTCATTTAGCCTTTGGAAGATTGTGGCTGTTCAGGATCCTATGGTTTTTAGAACTCTACTGAGTAAGAGCTAAATGCAGGGTTGAGGGTGGGGCACACATCAGCAGGAGGACAATTGACAGGTGAGGGAGGGGTCTGGGGTAGTGGTGGTGGGCCCACCTGAAGGGTCTGACAGCCTCTTCTGCATACCTGCCCTTCTCAGAGCTCCCTGCGCCAAGAAAACGTGACAGTATTTGGATGCCTGACTCACGAGGTGCCCTTAAGCCTAGGGGATGCAGCCCTGACCTGTTCCAAAGGTGCGGTGGAGTGGGGAAGAAGGGGAGGCTGGGAGCCCTCACTGAAGGGGGAGGGAGGACAGCGTAGGGGTACCACAAAGCAGGTCCAGACTCCATGCTGACCACTCCTTCCCCTCTCTCCTGGGCCCTTCCCTTCTCCCTTTAGAGTCCCTGGCCGGCTTCCTCTTCTTAGTCAGTGCCACCTCCAGAGTGGCCAGGCTGCGAATCCCATTCCCGCAGACCGGAACCTGGTTCCTGACCCTCCGCTCTCTGTGCGGGGTGGGGCCTCGGTGAGCAACCAGGGGCGCAGTCGGCTGGGTTGAGGTGGCCTGGCCTCAGGTAACTAGGAGTGTGTGTGTGTGTGTGTGCAGGTTCCTGCGGTGCCGCAACGCAACGGCTGAAGTGCGGCTACGCACCTTCCTGTCCCCTTGCGTGGATGACTGTGGGCCCTATGGCCAGTGCAAGCTGCTGCGCACTCACAACTACCTGTACGCGGCCTGCGAGTGCAAGGCTGGTGAGCGGGCTGGTGGGGGAGCAGGCCAGACTGGGCTTCCTGGACTACCTGGCCAGCAGGGGTGCACAGAGGTGCTGGGGACAGGGCAGGGGTGAGCGAAATTGTCTGTTGAACCCACGGCTGCCTTGTGTCCTCCTCCACCCTGTGCCCTCCCCACCGGCAGGGTGGCGGGGCTGGGGTTGCACCGACAGTGCAGACGCGCTCACCTACGGATTCCAGCTCCTGTCCACACTCCTCCTTTGCCTGAGCAACCTCATGTTTTTGCCACCCGTGGTCCTGGCCATTCGGAGCCGGTATGTGCTGGAAGCTGCTGTCTACACCTTCACCATGTTCTTCTCCACGGTAGGGTGGTGCCTCTGTCTTCACTGTGTCCTTTTCCAGAGGGTGGGAAGAGGGGCTGTCTTTCTACCATGTTCTCCACCAACTTGAGGATGGCTGTCACTTCCCTGAGTCTTCAGAGTTTGCTTCCCGTCCTACCATGGCACTCATAGAAAGTCACCGATTTTGTAAGGCACCTTGGGGTAAATGAGCAAAGCTGTTTGCAAGTTAAGGGGACAAGTGTGGGGCTTCAGCTGCCCACACTCTACCCGTTTGGAAGCTGGAAGAGGCACTGACTGAACACACAGGCTGAGACACGGTCCAAATGTGGACTTGTGTCTCCACCTTCTTCCTGCTCTCTGTGTGGACTCTTCACTTTCGCCATGTTCTTTCATAATGTGAGGAGGCTTCTCTACTCATGGCCTCCATTATACTGGGGAATCTCCCTCGCCCCCTCCCCTCCCCCTCGCCCTTCCCTCCCGCT
>NW_008346082.1:131918-136117 GCF_000622305.1 Nannospalax galili | reverse complement strand
CTCCTCCTCTCTCTTCTTCTCCCCTTTCTTTCTTGAGACAAGGGCTCAATCTCTATAGTCCTGGAGGATTTGAAAGTCACTATGTAGCTCAGGCTGACTTCAAATTCTTGAGACTTCCACCTCAGTCTTCTGAGCTGGGATTACAGACATGTTCTAGGGATTTCTGTGTCTTTAGCATGTTTATTTATGTGGCATAAGGGCATATCCACCATTCAGTCTCTGAGGCTTCCTTGGTTTCTCATGAGAGCTTTTGGAAGGCAGAGGGGATCTCTATTCTGTACAATGTATCAGAAATCTGTTTCAGAGTCTTGAGAAACTTTGTCGTGAGGCATTATGGGAAATGGCAATGTGATGTAAAATCCCAGGTCAAAGGAGTACATTTTGATGTAGATTTACAGTTTTTTTTTTTTTGTTTTTTTTTTTGAGACAGGGTCTCCCTGTAGCCCCAGCTGTCCTGGAACTCACTATGTAGACCAGGCTGGCCTTGAACTCATAGAGATCTGCCTGCCTCTGCCTCCCGAGTGCTGGGATTAAAGGCGTGTGCCACCACGCCTGGCAGATTTACAGTGTTCTTAAAAATTTTTATTTATTATTTTTATTTTATGTGTATGAGTGTGTTGCCTGGATGTAGGTAAGTGCACCATGTCGTGCAATGCTGCAGAGGTCAGAAGAGGCTGTTGGATCCCCTGGGACTGGAGTTACGGACAGTTGTTAGCTGCCATGTGGGTGCTGGGATTCAAACCTGGGTCTTCTTTCCAAGAACAACCAGTGTTCTTAACTGCTGAGCCATCTCTCCAGCCCCAGATTTACAGTTTTAAGTACCTCCATTTCCACTATAGACTCTTCATAATTCCTTCCCTGAGATTTCCTATTTTTTCATAATCAAAAAGGTTTGTATTACAAGGAGGCATTTCCAATATTATAAGCAGAGGTAGAGAAGTGACTCTGCTATGTGGCTAGGCCCAGGAGGGTTTGTTCCCTGCCAAGACTTTAGAATATGGATCTTGTCATCTCATCTGTAAATTCTTGGAAAATTGTGATATATAGTGACTGCCTGTGAGCACTGTGAAAATCTTGGATGGATTGAGATTCTCCATATGTTTGGGAACAAAAATAGCATGAAAGTTGAGTCTAGTGAGATGACTTGTCAGGCAAAGGAACTTGCTGCCAAGCCTAGTGATCTGAGCTCTATTGCCAGGACTTACATGGTGAAAGGAGAAAACCAACTACCACAGTTCACATGTGTGCTGTGGTACCCCCCCCCCCCCAATAAAAAAGTCAATATGTGCTTCCCTGATGTCCAAATTACAAACTTATTGTCTGGGAGAAAGTAGAGTGCACATATGTTCAAAGTGAGGGTTGTGAGGTTTTCCTGGATTTTTAACTACAGATGGGGCAGAGCAGACTGTAGCCACATTGCCAGGTGAGAATACTCCCCTGTTGGTTCTCAGGCCTGCTCTGAGAGTGCCTCATTCTATCTGTATAGGACACTGTTTCTCTTTCTTATTGCCAGATGCCCTTTATACTGTTGTTCACAAAATCCTCAAGCAACAGCTGTTCTACAGCCCATTCTTGGCTACAGGCATATCTAAAGTGATTCACAGTTAGTAAGAATACCTTGGTATGGCAGGCGCCTGTAGGAGAACATAGTCATGCCTTGGACTTTGCACGAGCATCCTGACTCTAGTGTTCTAGGCCAGAGGCCTTTTTGTTATCTAGACACAATGACATGTGAACCAGAAAAAAGAGCTTTCCCAAGGTAGGAACTCTGGGGGAGCCTTACTTCTGGCCCCACATAAAGAACTCCCACATTTTTTTTTTTTGGTCTTTTTGAGACAGGGTCTCCCTGTAGCCCAGCCCCAGCTGACCTGGAACTCACTATGTAGACCAGGCTGGCCTCACAGAGATCCACCTGCCTCTGCCTCCCGAGTGCTGAGATTAAAGGCGTGAGCCACCACGCCCAGCCAAGAACTCCCACATTTTTAAGCAAGGCAGTGAATCTGAGACTAAGAAGGAGCTATTGGCTTTAAGACTTTAACTGAAAAGTCCTGCTCTGACTCATTTTTTTTTTCACATGGCCAAAACAGATCTATGTCATCCAGTTTTCTGGGGGACAGGTTCCCTTTGTCCTTTCACGCCCAGCCAAGAACTCCCACATTTTTAAGCAAGGCAGTGAATCTGAGATTAAGAAGGAGCTATTGGCTTTAAGACTTTAACTGCTCTGACTCATTTTTTTTTTCACATGGCCAAAACAGATCTATGTCATCTAGTTTTCTGGGGGACAGGTTCCCTTTGTCCTTTCTTTCCCAGTCTTAGTTAATAACTACTTGACTCCACAGACATGTCTATTTAAGGATTCACTTGTCATATTGCAGTTGATAGTACCAGGACAGTGCATGGCAGTCATCTTCAGTGTCCTAAAACCCAGAACATATTACCCTTGGAAGTGACACATGGTTCTTATCTAGGGTACAGGAACAGGCATCAGGCCCATAATTCAGTTTACAAATGTAAAAAAGTTTAAAAAACAAGCCACAAACATAGCACCTGATTATGGATATAGTCATCCAGTCTGGATAATGAGAACAGAAACTGACAGCTACTGTATGTGCTGTGTAACACTGCTGGTTAATTCTCACAATAGTGGTAAAATAACAGCTAGGCATTTGTTGTTGTTGTTTTACGTGAGACAGGGTCTCCCTGTAGCCCCAGCTGGCCTGGAACTTGCTGTGTAGACCAGGCTGGCCTAGATCTCAGAGATCTGCCTGCCTTTGTCTCCTGACTGGGACTAAAGGCTTATGCTACCATGCCCAGCTTTGACATATATTCATACACTTTTTTTATATTCATATACTTGTAATGTGACTTCAGTATCTCAGAACTCCTGGAGTATGTGGAGAAACACGTGACTTCAGTTTACCAGTTCTTCCCAAATTCTTCTCATAGTCTCATTCTCTCCTTTCCTTCTTTCTCTTGCTCCTTCCCTTTCTCTCCCCCTCCCTCCCTTTCTCCCTCCCTCTCTTTCTCTCTCTCTCACCCTATCTCCCTTCCTCCTTTCCTTCATTTCCAGTACTGGAAATTGAACCTATGCTCTACCAATGAGCTATATTCTGTACCCTGTCCAAACTCTTAAAAATAAGAGCCAGTTAGGAGAGCTAACCAAATCAAAACTAAGCCACCAGACATTACAGTGCCACAACTCCATCCTGTGCAGTGCAGGCCACACAGCCTTGACCATGCTGCTTGCATCTTCTAGTTGGATCCCCAAAGGCCCAAGTAGACCCCAGTCCTGGAGCTGTTAGCAGCCTTGCTTGGTGATTGCTGACATCCAGGCTTCAAGCCCACCTTCTCATTACCTGTCCTAGTCCTCAGTCCATTGTAAGTAATTCTCAGTGGCTCTTGGCAAAATCCCATGACTGCTCCCAAGACGGAATTGATATAGAAAACAAAAATTAAGTGGACATCAGTAAATTCCATTAGGTCTTGAGTACAAATATCTCAGTCTTCGCATGGATTAAATATGTTTGCATTTCCAGTTTGATGTCTGGATAGCCTATTTTGAAGCATTAGATGAACTATATAGTTACAGTATAAAAATATAAAATTCTACAGAAAAAAAATTTAGGTTAATTTTTCCAGATTTCCTCATGTGTAGTATCCAAAGCTGAGGACGTCAGTGCAGATTAGAATTATATGAATAGAATCCTGACTGTGGCTTAAATTTTTTCTTAAATTCTCCCCCACTCTTTTTTCACTGCAGAGAAATTGCTAGGAGAAAGTCAGGTCTCAGTTACTCCCCTAGACACGTCTTCAGTATCTGGTGATGCAGCTTTGCTTTCTGCCTGGTGATCTGTGTCCTCCCTTATCTGAAGTGAAGGGTTCATTGCAAATCCCTCTTCCTGAATCTGCTGAGCATTCCCTTTCTATGCACTCATAAGTCAGGTATACGGAGAGCATACTTGGTCAAGCTTGAAATGTAAAATTAAACCCAAATCAGAAAACCAGTATCTGTACTAGGTTATTTAGTGGCCTGTAGTATTTACATCTGATTTTGTAGCTAAAATGGGAAAAGATGGACGTGGCCACCTGTAGTCCCAGCACTCATGAGGCCCACAGGAGGATTGCTGCAAGCTTGAGGGCAGCTTAGGCTACATAGTAAGTTCTAGGCCAGCTTGAACAATAGAATAAGACCCTGTCTG
>NW_008346082.1:104508-131887 GCF_000622305.1 Nannospalax galili | reverse complement strand
GGGGAGGGAGAAGTGAATCAGAAATAAAAAGTTGATAGGCAGGAGAGAGAGAGAGAGAGAGAGAGAGAGAGAGAGAGAGAGAGAGAACTTTAGGAAACAAATTAATGTCCAATGAATTTAAACATTAATTCTCCAGGGTTTGGGAGAGGAGGGTCTGTCTCTTTGCTGAGTGTACCCCTGATGTGAGTGCTGTGCTGTTTTCCATGGCCTCAGAGGCTGCCCTGCTGCTTCTGAGCTTCCTGCCCCCACGCATTGGGTAGAGAGAATGAAGGGGGTCAGTTCACATAAGCTATGAGTGAAGCCCAATTCAGAGCCTGAGCTGTTGGGGAAACTGGGACATGCAGGGGAGGTTTGGGTCTAGGTTGGAGGAAAAGATCAGAGCCAGATTTTAGCAGCTGGGGATTGCTCAAGGGACTCAGCATGAGGGAAGAGGGAAAGAATTGGCCTCTGCTTGAGACATCTCAGTCCCTGGCCGTGCACTCTCTATAGTGCATTCTAGAAGCAGGAAGATTAGGAGGATGAGGACCAGAGTCTGAGCTGCTAGATCCATTTGGCTGTGAAGCAGACAAGACCTCCCCACCACATTCTCCTCAGTAATGAGGGAATCAGGCATTTCTTAGCTTTGCCTACCTGTGACCCCTGCCTCTGCCTTGGACAAAGGAGCAGCCCCCATGGTTCTTTCTTTAGTTTCATAGACCTGGACTTGTGGCCTCAAGCCTTCAACACCTGTTGCTTCTTCTTCCAGTTCTATCATGCCTGTGACCAGCCAGGCATTGTGGTTTTCTGCATCATGGACTATGATGTGCTGCAGTTCTGTGATTTCCTGGGCTCCTTAATGTCCGTGTGGGTCACTGTCATTGCCATGGCTCGTTTACAGCCTGTGGTCAAGCAGGTCAGTCTAGACTGGGCCCTGGGAGACAGCCCTACCCAAGAAATTCACTGAGGCCTTCGGCTTTTCCAAGGGCCTCCATCTTTCTTGGCCCAGCCCCTGGAGTCTTCTCTCTGTAGGTGCTGTATTTGCTGGGGGCTATGCTGCTGTCCATGGCTCTGCAACTTGACCGGCATGGACTCTGGAACCTACTTGGACCCAGTCTCTTCGCTTTGGGAATCTTGGCCACAGCCTGGGTAAGGATGGGGATGCCTGTGGAGGGGGGAAAGGGAGCTTGACGTGGATACTGGGCCCTGGCCATCATTCCCAGTTTAGTAGCCTTGCACTGTGTTGTCGTCACCTGCTGTTCACAGTGGCCACTCCAGTCCTGGAGGGTGCTTTTTAGGTCATACCCAGGGGTCAGGGGAAGTCTGAATAACCAGCTCTAGCTTGAATTCCAGGGCCTCATGTTCCTGAACCCCACTTCTCTGCCTCCCTCAGACAGTACGCAGCGTCCGCCGTAGGCACTGTTACCCACCCACGTGGCGCCGCTGGCTCTTCTACCTGTGCCCGGGCAGCCTTATTGCAGGAAGTGCCGTCCTACTCTATGCTTTTGTGGAGACCCGGGACAACTACTTCTACATTCATAGCATTTGGCATATGCTCATCGCTGGCAGTGTGGGCTTCTTGTTGCCTCCTCGTGCCAAGACTGACCACCGGGTCCCATCTGGAGCCCGGGCCCGGGGCTGTGGTTACCAGTTGTGCATCAATGAGCAGGAGGAGCTGGGCCTTGTGGGCCCTGGAGGGGCCACTGTCAGCAGTATCTGTGCCAGCTGAGAGGGGCTTTGGGCCAGGCCCCTGGGGGATAGGAACCCTTCCTAGGGTTCCTCTAGGGGTATGGAGCCCTCCTAGGAACAAGAGACAAGTTGTTTTCTTCAACATGTGGAGTCTTTCTCAAGGATGAACTCTTTCAGGGACTAGGAGGCCTTCCCAGTATGTGGAGAATTTCTTGAGGGCTTGGAGTCCTCCTGTGTTCATGGAGTCCTTAAGGATGAGCTATGCAGACCACAGAGCCCCCACAGGACCAAGGAGTCCTCAGGGGGATCACCCTCCTACAGACACGAGTTACTTCCCAGGGAGACAAAATTTCATCAGGATATGTCATCAGTCTAGAGGAAAAGGAGTCCATCTTGGAGAAACTGAGTCACCGTTTTTTCCCAGAGGCTTAGAACTCTGGCCTCAGCCTTCCTTCTCAGAGCATCTGAGCTGTGCTGTGCTGGGCAGGGGGTTGCAAGACAGATGGAGCTGGGACAGGGTGGGCAGCTGGTATCCTGATTTGATACAGGTGGAATCTGAATGAAGTGTGTGCTGGTTCTGTGCTGCCTTTTTTCCCCACGGGGTCAGAGTGAGGAACTAGAGGGAAAGAGAGACCCTGAGGAAAGAACAGGAGAGGTGGGCCTAGCCTGAAGAAGATGCTGGGAACTGCTGTCTGAGGCTTCTGCCCCCTGTGTACACTCCTGCATCCCTCTCATCTGGTCCTTGGGTTTAATCCCAAATATTTCCTGGTGCCTATTTCCCAATTACTATGGAACCTCATCTGCAATAGCTAAGAGGGATATATGTATGTGTGTGCATACGTGTGTATAAGTGTATATGTGTGTATGTATATGTGCGCATGTGTGCTTGGTGTGTGTATACTGGGATGAATTTGCTCTCTTCCATGATGCTTATATCCATGAGAAGGAGGCCGAGGTGCCAGGAAATTGGAGTAACAGGTACTAACTTTGAATGTATAAGAAATCACAAGAATGGAACTTCTATTTTGAGCCTATATATTTTTTCTTGCATGCCAGAAATAATCAAATAACGTTTTTCACTTGGGAATTCTTTCTTTCTCTTCTTTTCTTTGAGACAGAGTCTCACTATGTAAGTAGTTTGACCTGGCCTGGAGCTCACTGTGTCGCCCAGACTGGCCTGGAACTCATGATCCTCTCGCCTTAGCTGCCTACTTTCTAGAATTACTGATATTTGCCACCATGCCTGGCAGTTGGATTTCTTCTTTCTCCATGGAGTCATAGCTGAGTTTTGAGAGTCTCATATCATGCGAAGATACTGGGATCACATTGTCTCTGGTCATCAGTGCCAGACTTCATCCATCTTGAGATTTCCATCATCTCATCTAGTTCTCAGTCAGTGGTCAGAGAGGTTAGTTACATGTTGAAAGGGTTCTTTTTAAATTTTTACTTACTTTTATATGTATGAGTGTTTTTCCTGCATATATGTAAGTGCATCCAGAAGAGGTGTATGCAGGCCAGAAGAGGGTGTCAGATTCCCTAGAACTGGAGTTATGAATGATTGTTAGCAGCCATGTGGTGAAGGGAACTGAACCTGGGTCCTCTATAAGAACAGTCAGTGCTCTTAACCTCTGAGCCATCTTTCCAGCCCAAATTACTGGGAGTTTTTTGTTTTGTTTTGAGATGATCTCCCTGTAGCCTCAGCTGACCTGGAACTCACTATGTAGACCAGGCTGACCTTGATCTCACAGAGATCCACTTGCCTCTGCCCCCTGAATGCTGGGATTAAAGACGTGTGCCACCACACCTGTCTCTTACTTACATTTTCTTCCACATCTTTTTGCCTCAAGTCCTTTCTCTTTTCTTCAGAGCTAGGCCTTTGAATACCAAAAGCCAGGGAGTTATCACTTTATTCTGTACTTTTTGACCTCTTCCTTGGGGTACTGAGTAGACAATGAAGTGACCAACTGAGTGGCAGGGAGAAGTGATGGTGTGTAGCTGGGGGTTTGCTCCTCTATCTGAAATGCTAGTCCTTCAGTGCAAGATGGCTAGAATTGGGTCGTGAGGAGCTTAACTCAAATAGCTGGGATTCAGGACTGAGTCAGCAGAGTACAGAAGGCACCAAAGAGGGAACAGAGTACTGTGGGAGTGTCTGGGTGGTTTTTGGAGAAGATGGCCTTGAGGGAGGATTAAATGAGTTCCATAATGCTGAGAAGTTGGGAGAGTTCTTTGTGGTCATAAGCACTCTGTGGTTGTAAGTGCTCACCTTGTATTTCCCATTCAGTAAAGTACTTAGGGCACTTAGCATAGTGTCTAATCTGTTGCATGACATTGTCCAATATATGCTAGACAGAAGCTATGGAGTGTTTGGACAGGGCTGTAGTGATGGGGAGACGTAGAGGCAGAAGACTGTTATTGACTCTGGGCTGTGAAGTACAGTGGGACTAAGAGAGAGAGAGAGAGAGAGAGAGAGAGAGAGAGAGAGAGAGAGAGAGAGAGACAGAAAAGCGGAGCGAAGGGAGATGTGAGAGCGTGGGAGAGAGTGGGAGAGATGGGGAGAGAAGTGTGAGTGACACTGGGGTTGGAAGGGTAGTGTGAGAGAGAGAGAGAGAGAGAGAGAGAGAGAGAGAGAGAGAGAGAGAGAGAGAGAAACTCCAGTGCACATGTGCTGGAGTTGAGGCAAGCAGCCAATAATGTTTAGACAGATAGGTGGTATATGGTCTTTTGGGAAATGAGGAGCTGTTGAAGGCATTTAAGCAGGAGAGTAACATGAATGGATGGTACGTTGATGGCTCTTGTGAAGGATGGGTTTGAGGGGAACTTGGGGGACGAGTGCAGTGACCAAGCTGCCACACTATTTGAGAGATGGTGAAGCCATCTTTATGTGGCACCAGTGGAAGGAGGGGGTCAGTTTAAGAGCTCTTAGGAGGAGGTAGACTGAGCATTTAGTGACTGTGTAGAGTAATGAGATAGGAGAGAAACTCTAAGATGACCACTATCTTACCTGGAATGATGGTGCCATTCCTGTGTCACTTGAGATGCTGGCACACTTGTGATTGTGGATGATAAATTCAGTTTGGGATATCTTGACTTTGAGGTGCTTGTGCAAGTTCTGCAGCAATAAGACAGAACTGGACATAGGAACTGAACCAGGCCTCTAACCCTTGGATGTCTGCTGACTTGAGTCATTGATAGAATTCAAAATTCTACAAGCCCCATCTGCCTTGGATACGGGGCTGTGGCCAGTCAGTGCTACTGCTCCCTTGCACACAGAGCCACACCGTTCACCTGGAACATACCTAGCCATACAGGGCTCAGTGTTGCCAGGTGGTGACTTTGTCAGAACTTGCATGTGACAGTTCAGCTCCACAATCCTGTGAGGAAAGCCCCGTGGGGCCACAGGGATGATGAGTCAGTGCTGGCAGCTTCCTACCCGGAAGGAGCTCTCTTGGTGGTGAAATGTCATGAGTGTAATTCAGGATAGGATAGATCCCAAGTGAAAGGTTCTTAACAAAGTGCTATAGGACATGAAGAGGACAATTTCAAAGTGCATCAAGAAAGAATGCATGAAGAGCTGGCTTTGAAAACTTGCCCTTGGTATGATCCAAGAAGAGCAAAGACCTGGGGATGTGGGCGGTACAGAGCTGGCCCATGTGAAAGGGGAGGGAGGAGTCATGCTGAGGAAGTGGGAGGGTGCACTCCTAAGAGCCTTGAGGACTCAGCTGAAGAATTTTGGACTTAATGCTGGGGTGTTGGGGAGCCATGAAAAGCCCTTGATCAGAAGACTGATGAAATATTTGGGGTTTGACCAAAGTGGGAGAACCTCTGTGAGTGATGGAAGTTGTATACTGTAAGATGAGACTTACACAGTCATGGGAGCAGTTGGAGAAGCTGATACAAGCTGGGACCTAAGTGCCTGAAGCCGCTACAGATGGAGGGATTGGCAGTCAGTAAAGAAAATGGTGTGAGGGAGGGAGAGTCAGGGCAAGCTAGAGCTTAGAAGACAGACTAGAACTGTGTCCAGCACCTGGCTGCCTTCAAGCTCAATGATACCCATGGCCTGCAGGAGCAGCAGGCATCTTTTGTCACTGAGCTACAATTGCTCAGCTTGAGAACAGCTGAGGGAGGGGACCCTGCTAGACCTGGACTGGCCACACTAAAGGGGCACCAGCATGAGTGCTCCTGCAGGGCTGGAGTTCACTTTTGTGTTCAGGCTTGTGTGAATGTCTCTTATGGGCAACTCTAATCAAACCCATATGAGAAAGAAATTCTGGGAAGCATACTTCCAGCCTAGGTTGGCTGTCCCAGTAAAAAGATGCTGTAAGTGAACTAACCAGAACTTTCTTGGGCTGGTGAACCCATTATGGGCCTGTGAAGGAGAGGTGGTCAGGCAGAGGCAGCAAACCCTCTAGTTCCTTTTGGGTTGACTGTACAAGGTGTGTGTGTGTGATCCTTAGGTCTTCCGAAATCTCTGAATCCTCTCCTTCCAGGCACGTACCAGGCTTGTTTCTCCTTCGTGTCAGGTATGGCTGTGTGTTGGCCCGTGAAACACAAGTGGAAGCGCCTGTGTCACTTCTGAGTGACATCTGTTAGAGTCCATGCAGGCCTGTTCACTTCTCTTTTCCTTTGGTCATGGTGATCAGCAGTGTTCTGGACTGTAACTGCTTTGTCATCCTGAGTCCCAAAGGGGTGAAGATGGTGATGCAGGGCAGAGCCCTAGCCAAGCTCTAATGGACCTGAAGCACGAGTAAGAAGCAAACCTTAATGGATTTAAGCCACTGAAAAACTTGAGATCATTACCACAAACAGAACCTAGCCTCTGCTGATTGACAGACATGGAGGACAACAGTTAAAGTGGGACATTTTCCTGGTGAGCAGAACGCCCCCCCCCCGCAGTAGAGCTGTGAGAGCAGCTCTTACCTCTGTATTCCTTAGGCTGTAGATGATGGGGTTCAGTGAGGGTGCCACAATCCCATAGAATAATGTGATAATCTTATCCACATTGAGGTCTTTGGCCTTGGCTTGAGGTACATGAAGGAGATGGTTCCATAGAACACCACCACCACTGTGAGGTGGGCAGAGCAGGTGGAGAAGGCTTTTTTGCGGCCTGCAGCAGAGGGTACCCCAAGGTTGGCAGCTAGGATGAAAATATAGGAGAGGCAAATGAGCAGGAATGGGGTCAGTGTCAGGACAGCTGTGGCCACCATTAATATCAGTGCATTGAGGGAGACATCCCCACAGGCCAGTTTCAGCACTGCCAAGATCTCACAGAAGAAATGGTTGATAGCATTATGGCCACAGAAGGGGAGGTGCCAGGCAAGAATGGACTGCAGTAGCGAGTTGGCAAAGCCTGTCCCCCAGCTCAGTACTGCTATCTGCATGCACATCTGCCCACTCATGATCTCTGGGTACCAAAGCGGCTGGCAGATAGCCACATACCGGTCATATGCCACCCCAGCCAGGAGCAGGCACTCTGTAGCACCCAGTGCCAGGGTCAAGTACATCTGTAGGGCACAGCTGGGGAAGGAGATGGTTCTTTGGAATCCCAGGAAGTTGTGTAGCCTGAGGGGTGTGAAGGAAGAGGTACCACAGATGTCTATGAGAGAGAGGTTGCTGAGAAAGAAGTGCATGGGGTTGTGCAGGCGGGGGTCCAGCATGATCAACCCCAGGAGGAGGGAGTTCCCCAGTAGAGTGGTGCAGGAGACATCCAGACAGTACAATACAAACAGGACCATCTCCAGGCTGTGGTGCTCACGGAGTCTCAGCAGGACATACCCTGTCTTAGCTGTGTGGTTTGCCCCATCCATCTCATTCTTTTTCTACCTGGACGACACAGATTTTGAAAAAAAGCTCTGGCTGACTGGGAAATGAGCAAGACGGGCATGCGACCTGTAGCAGGTCAGTCTCTCTCTGGAACTTGGTTTCACCATCTGTATAATGAGAGCTAGATTTTAGGTCTATAGGTGACACCCTCATCTCAGTCCTCACATCACAGGGGAGAAAGAGGTACATCCTGCCCCCACCCTGCCCCAAGCTACTTTTCTCTGAAAGAGGTGCCCAGAGGAGACAGTAGATTCATGTTTGACATCCTCCTTTGGAATCTAAAATGATTTTGAGGCAGGGGCTCCCTATATAGTTCAGGCTGGCCTCAAACTCTCTATCCTCCTTTCCCTTTGTTCTGGAGTGTGGTGATTACAGGAAGTGCCATCATGCCCAGCTTTCCTAGTATTCTTGACTGTTTAAAGGAAGCATCTTTTCTATGTTATCACTTCATATGACAGTTATGCCTGTAACATTTCAGATTCATTCATTCACTGGGTATTTATTGAGTATCTATTCTGTGCTAGGAATTGTTTCAAGTCCTGGGGCTCCAGAAGTCAGAAAGAGTGGAAAAAAATATTGCACACCTGTCACAGTTGCTGCCTTACCTCCTCAACTGAGGTGAGATGAGCTCTGTTTGATGGGTGATCTCACCTGGTATGGAATACTTTGGTTCCCCAGAATATGAAGGTCTGATTTCTGGTTCTAAGGAATTGTAGACCATTAATGGATTTTTAGAAGGAAATGCCAAAATACGCATACCTCAGTAGAGCTACTGGCCACAGGCTGTAACCCTGGTCATGAAAGCAAGTGGGGCTGTGCTAGGTGCTGGGAATATAACACAGACAGATGTGACTTATGCTCCCCTGGAGTTTAAACTGCCCACTCTCTTTCTCTCAGTGACCTGGAACACAACTCTTCCTTTCTCTGGGATTTAGACCCTTCAGAGTCTCTTTGAGTCCAGGACGTATAGACAAAGTCAAATCTGAACTCTGGGAAGACTAGCTAGAAGAGGTTTGTCTTTGTGCTCAGCTCAACTTCTGACAGCTGCTGGAAAGCAGGTGAAAGGCGCAAACCCAACTGACTCTCTTACTTGTCTCTCCCTGAAAGACCAATTGGGAATGGTGGAGGCATTGAGGCTTTTGTGAGCAGGCTTTGCCCTGCTCTCTCGGTGCATGCAAACTGTATCTCTTCATACACTCCAGCCTCGCTAGAGCATTTCCATCGTTTCCATCATTGGACAAAGTCCCCACATTCCAGTCTTGTCCCCCTTCCTGTAAGGTGTCCTCAGGCCTCACTGACCTTTTAAAAAATATTATCAATTCGAGGATTTCATATAATGTGTTCTGATCATATTCAGACCCTCTCCCATCTCCACCCCCACCTTACCATGCCCCCAACTTCGTGGCCTCTATTATTTGTCTTTTTGAAAAAGGCCTTTTGAGTCTGTATTTCCTAAATGCTCTAGGGTGTGAGTCCTTGGAGTCTGGTCAGCTTACCAGGTGTCACACCAGTAAGAAAAACTGACTCTTCCTCTCCCAGGAGCTATCAATAACCAACTGATCCACAGCTAGGGCTGGGACTTCCTGCCCACCTCCCCTATCCATGCTGGGCTCCTATCTTGGATTTGTGCGAGTCTTGTGCATGCTGTCATAAATGCTATACAAGTACCCTGTGGTGTCCTGGACTGGGCTTTCTCATCTACTCATCAAGACTTAGCTTGGATACCTTGGCCATACAGCCACCTTGGGTGACTCTGCAGGGCTGGCCACCCTGACAACAGGATGCTTGCCTGGCTGTTAGTAGATGAACTGCATCCTGCCTTGCATTATAGTTCTCTCTCCCCTCTCTCCTCTGACTATTGAATAGCGAGTTATTGAAGTGAGGGATGTGTCTAATTTGTCGATGTTACCCTTCAGTGTCCTGACCCAGAACTGTCAGTGATTGACATTCCCATTGAACTACACACTGAAACCCGACACTGTTCTGCTCCATATCCTGATCCCTGATCTCACCATCTCTGTCTCCCTCCACCAGAAAGATGCAATCATTGGGGTTGTTAGAAGAGGCTGTGGGGGAGGAGCAGTGTCCTTGGGAGTAGCTGTTCTTTCTGGAGGGTTACATCAGGAACAAGGTGGGCTTTACAGCTTAAGGGTCTGATCATGACACATTCAGGCAATTAGGCCTAACCCTGTCTGAAGGGAGAAAACACATGGTGCCAGGCTACAGCAGGTTTGACTCTGCAACTTGGGTGCAGGATGTTACACTGATGATGGGCTGGATTATGCTGCAGTAATACAGAAACTTAAAATTTTAGTGGCTTAACATTACAAAGATTTCTTACTATGCATGGGCTATAGATTTTAAAGGGCTCCCCTTAGAGACACTGACTGATGGGGACCTCTCCTATTTGGGACATCACCTGTTATGACTGGGGAAGGACACAATGGAGTATCTTAGCACTTCAGCAGTTAAATGCTCAGACCAAGAAGTAACAGGTTTCACATCTACCTACAAACCACTGGGTCTGTGTAGTTCCTCAGAAGGAGTACGCCAGAAATGTTACTGAGCAGCCCTGCTTCATTTGGGCATGGTAGAGTATCACAGCACACTCAAAATCAGTTCTAAATCCAGGCATGGTAGTGCATGCCTATAATCCCAGCACCACTCACAGGCTGATTCAAGAGGACCGCAGGTTTGAAGCCAGCTTGGGCTACGCGGATCTGGGATTCTTGTAACTCCAGTTCCTTCCTGTGTGACAGGAGCTGAAGGTGGGCTTTGGAGTCAGGCTGACCAGAGTCCACATCCAGCCCAGCTGCTTGCTAACAGGTTCCCCCAACACTGCCTCTTGTTTGTTTGTTTGAGATAGGGTCATGGGCTGGTCTGGAACTCATGGTGATCATCCTGCCTCAGCCTCCCAAGTCCTGGGATTGCAAGTGTGTATCGCCAAGTTCTACTTGCTAACATTTTTTTGATTCTCAGTCTCCTTACCTATAATAGGAGATGGCAGTGTTTCCTCTAGAGTTATTTTTAAGAATGCAGTGAGGTAAAGTAAAGCTGTTAGCGTCCAGCCCAGAAATGGTAAATATTCAGCAATTAGTATCCAGTCCAGCTAGGGTAAATATTCAGTGATTAGTATCCAGCCCAGCACATGGTAAATATTCAGCGACTGTGGCCATTATTATTAATTGTCAGTTAATAAAATTTTAACTTTTTTTTGGTCTTTTTGAGACAGGGTCTCCCTGTAGCTCCAGCTGGCCTGGAACTCGCTATGTAGACCAGGCTGGCCTTGAACTCAGAGAGATCTGCCTGCCTCTGCAGGCGTGTGTGCTGGGAGTAAAGGCATGTGCCACTGTGCCTGGCTAATATTTTAGCTTTTAAATGTTTTCAAAGTTTCATGAGAATACATGCCAGGTGAATGATCCTTACCATCTGCTTACTGGCCCTGTGGCATAATAATATGTAGGGATCTAGAGCCAGGCTAGCTGACTTGAGGCTTGAGGGAGCTAGTAGGGAAGTCCTGAGTTCACTACCAGCAGGTGCACTCTGCTAGGGTCGGCCAGACTGAGGGGCCCCATGGACTAGAGGTCTGGTCCCCTGCCACACAACCCACTTGCTCCCTTTTCAGGGATCACACAAGTCCCTGCCCAATTTAAAGTTCAAACTCTACAGCCTCACATAGTTGCAGGTTTGGCGGCCTAGGGACCTGGGCTCCAGGGACTCCAGGTTCTTCTGCCCTAGGAGGTCCCTGGTGATGTGGGGTGGGCACACGAGAGGTGCTGGACAGAGAAGGTGAAGGCTGGGCCTTTTTGCAGCCCTGCCACTTGCATGCCACAGGGTCAGGACTCTCCTTTACTAGGCCTGGGCTTCTGGGCTTGGAGATGGGTTGTCTCCTTCCATATTTGCTGGGAGGGCTTGGATCCATCTACCCAACTTTAAAAGAAAGCTAATTACTGGGGGGTGGAGTGAGACCCCAGGTGCATGTTGAGGGGCATTTTAAAGTCAAGGCTCAACTTGGGCACATGAGTTTTTACAGGCTTTTCCCTTTGCCCTTCCTTTCCTGTCCCTTTACGATAATGAGTAACAAGTTGAAATAATAAAATACAGCCCTAAATAAGACAGTAGAAATTATAAATTGCCATACTATACTATGATATATCTTCTGGAATTTTATCAAGAACACAGCTCAAAGTAGAAAGAAGATTTTTAACTCTTATTTTCTCTGTTTGCTGCCTGGAGGGCACCTGAACTCAATGGGCTGAGACCAGCCTGGCACCTTCTCTCCGTCTCCACTTGCTGCACTTGTTCTCCCTGCCACAGTGGCCACCCAAACAATCCCCAAACCCCAGCATTAGTCCACCCTCCTCATCACCCACTTTTGCAATCCCAGTGAGTATAAGGAAACAATATATTATCCCTGCATATCTCCTTCCAAGTATCATTTTCTGCACACATCAGTATTCCCCCCAGCATTCCACCCTCTCTCCTTCTCTGCTCAGTGGCTTTGGCTGCAGTACCACCTTCCTCAGTTCTGCCCCAAGATGGAGTCCTTCTTGTCTGTCCTCCACTCTGGAGCAAGGGCATCTCCCATCATTAAAATGAACATTATTTTTTAGGCACAAGGTCATGTTCATTTTATAGATATTGAACAACATTGAAAAGACTAATAAAACTCCATCACCCAGACAGGAAGCACCTGTTATTATTTTCCTACAGATATTAGTTTAGCCATGAGAACAATACTTAAAAAATAAAATTAGAGAAGTACTGGGTGTAAGATTTTGTGTTCTGGTTTTTTTTCTTCTGCTAATTACATGGTGATCATTTCTCATCATCAAAGTCTTCAAAAATATGGTTGCCAGTTGTCTGTATCACATTCTATCATTAGACTCCACTAGGATTTAATTTTTAACATTCTTTTACAATGACATTAAGATTCATATATTCTTGTTACTATAGATTACTATAGACAGTGCTGTAATTAATATTCTCATATATAAATCTTTGTGCCCTTAATTTTTTTTTTTTTTTTGAGCCCAGGCTGGTCTTGAACTCCCTTATGTAGCTGAGGTTGGTCTTGAACTCCTGATACTTCTACCTCTACCTCTCAGGTGCTAGGAGGCATGTACCATCATGCCCTGTTTGTGCTTTTAGTTTCTTTTCCTTAAGCTAGATCCCTGGAGATGGCAATAGGGCCAAAAGTTCTGGAAGTTTTTAAGGTCCCTGGTTCTTGTTTCTCTTACTGTATAGAAGTTCATATTCATTTATTAACATCTCCTGATCATTATTTAGCTTAGGCATGATAGCAGGAAAAGCACACCAAGCATGTGGAGGAAGATGGTATCCATTCAGTGACTCCAAAAGGAAACCAGACTGTAACCCCTGGTGTCCCAAGGTAACGTCCACACCCCTGTTGGGTACCCAAGGCCTCTGCCAGCCTCCCTTAAGCATGGTCAGAGAACATCCAAGAACAGCAATGGCTTCCCCTTGGGCCTCTATTCCTGTCAGCTGCAGTGGGGAGATACAACCTAGCACTGCAGCCAGTGGCCTGAGGAATTCCCTTGCTTAGAGGCCTCCACTCAGGTGAAACCAGATTCTTGATTACACCACAGGAGAGAACTTCCAGGGCTGGAGAGAACTTCCAGGGCTGGAGAGATGGCTCAGTAGTTAAGAACATTGCTGCTTTTATCGAGGACCTGGGTTCAGTTCCCAGCACCCACATGGTAGCTCACAGCTGTCTGTAACTCCAGTTCTAGGGGATCTGACACCCTCTTCTGTCTTCCATGGATACTGCATGCACATGGCACACACACACACACACACACACACACACACACACACATATATATGCAGACAAACATGTACATAAAAATGCTTTTTTTAAGTAAAGAATTTTAGGAAGAGTCAGACACATAGAAAAAGGACAGTGCACACCCAAATGTGGGTACTGGGTTCTTGAGAGAGAAAGAATTGTGCTTAGGTGTCTTTACACATAATTTATAAGACTTAAAGATCAAGCAAAATTTAAAAGTGAAGTAAAAATGTATGAGCTGGTTTACTAGTTCTCATCTTGAAGAATTTCCTTCTGTAAATGAAATTGTAAAGTGGTTTTATGGGGTATATTATTTTGATTTAGAGATGAGTCTAGAATGCTAACACAGTTAAACCCAAGTTCAGAAACATCCTGGTCCTGAGTAGACAGAGCTCAGTGGCTGTTTTTGAACATCTTGTCTGAGGTGTCTTTAGGCAATCTGGGCTTTACCAGTTGAGTTAAAGTTTCCTAACTCTTAGCTGGCAGGAAATGCAAACTAGATCTGGGGGAGGGGCTGCTTTCCCTTGTCATTTCCCCTTAGTTTTCCAGGTCTTTCTATCCTGTCTCACTGAGAAGCATAGAGGAAGAAGGTGGGCTGGGAGGGGAACTGAGGGCTCCTGTGGGCAGTGGAGGTCCGCAGGCAGCAGGCAGATGGCTGGACTGCTGCTTGGAGACCAAGCCCAGGTCACTATGGACGGGAAGTGCTCTCTGTAGTCGCCATGGCATGCTCATGAGATCTCAAAAAGGGAAATGGTGAGGAGGCTGAGCAGCCAGCAGAGAGCTATGGCAAGGTCCCAGGGGCAGGGCAGGGAGAGGCAAAGCCAGATGAAGCCAAGATACTTGGCAGGGGCACTGGAAGCTACAGTTGCTGTAGCCTCTAGTGGGGAAGATGGAGGGGCGCGTCAGACTCAGGGCTGCTCTGAGTGGCTGGTGTCCCATGGCCATGCCGGTCTGGGATCTTGGACTCTGGGCACCTTCTGCCCCCACTGTTATCTCCCAGAGGAGTAGGCCTTGCCTGCCATCTGTGGACTTCATCCCAACTCTGCCAGATTTTGGATGGAGCCCATTTTGTCCCCCTAAATTCTCATGTGTGTACTTCATAAACGTGTGCAGAGCCTGAACTTGGGCCGAGCTGGATGTTGGGACAGTGTGGGATCTGGTGTTCCCTGTTCTTGGTGTAGCACTGGAGACACAGGAGGGACACAGAGAGAAGAACAAAGTGGGAGTGAACCTGAAGGCCAGGAAGTCCATCTGCAAGGCTGAAAGGAAGACCAGATGGAAAAGGAAGGGTGAGACTAAAGACTGTTTATTTGTCTATATGCAGCACAGGCTGATACCAAACCATCCTCCTGCCGCAGTCTCACAAGCCACCATGCCCAGAAGCTGCTATGGAGGCCCAGGGATGGATGCTGAGCCTGGGTCAGAGCAGGGCAGGAGCAGAGGATTACATGTGAGAGATTCTGTGTCAGGATTACTGGGACTTGGTACTGTGTTTCTGGAGTGCAGGTTCCTATAACTCTATTCCCTGCCCCACAGTGGCATTGGCATATGATGGCCTCACATGTTAGCTAAGACCTGTGCCCCAAACTTTCCTGGCAGCCTCCACCTCCTTGTTCCTCAGGCTATAGATGATGGGATTCAACATAGGTGTGACCACAGCATAAAGGACCGAGAAGACCTGGTCAGAGATGCGGGCCTCCTTGCTCTTTGGTTTCATGTACATGAAGATGATGGTGCTATAGAAAAGCAGTACCACAGCCAGGTGTGCTGAGCAGGTAGAGAAGGCTTTTCAGCGCCCATTGGCTGAGGACACCCTCAAGATGGTGGCCAGGATTAATGTGTAGGACAGGCAGATGAAGGTCAGGGGTACAGGCGGTAGGAGGATGGCACCCACCAGCAGGAAGGCCTCACTGACTGGTGTGTCACCACAAGCCAACTTCAGCACAGCCAGGATCTCACAGGTGAAATGTCTGACCACATGGTGACCGCAGAAGGGGAGCCTTATAGCGATGATTGTCTCTGTCACTGACTTGAGGAGGCACAGCACCCATGCGGCTCCCGCCAGCAGCAGACAGAGCCTGTGGCTCATGAGCACAGGGCACCTGAGTGGCTGGCAAATGGCCAGGTAGCGGTCATAGGCCATGATGGCTAGCAGCAGGCACTCTGTGGAGCCTGTGGACAGGCTCAGACACATCTGGATGGCACATCCAATAAAGGAGATGGTCTTCTGGGATGACAGGAGGTGGACCAGCATTAGAGGCACGAAGGTGGATGTGTAGCAGATGTCTAGAATGGAGAGGTTGCCCAGAAAGAAGTACATGGGTGTGTGCAGGCGGGCATCCAGCATGCTCACCGCCACGATGGCTGCATTCCCCAGCAGGGTCACCAGGTACATAGCTGAGCACAGAGGGAACAGCAGGTGCTGCAGGACTGGGTAGCCAGAAAATCCCTCAGGAGGAACTCAGAGATGTCTGTCCTGTTGCCGGGCTCCACACTGTGACTGACATTCAGCTAGGGAAGAAGGAGAAAGGGCACAGGGTGGTGGGGCTACAAGGGTCTTAGGGTCTTTTCCAGCTGGGACATATTCTCTGTGACTTTGGGACAATCTCCTTACCCTCTGTAGGTCTCTGTTTATTCATGTGAAAAATGAGGATTGAGTTAGAGTGGTGTTTCCCTAAGAGAGTGGTAATGGAAGTATAGACAGGCAATCTGCACGATCACTAGGAGCCTGTGCTGAGCAAGCAAAAGTAAAGATCTTGGCTGCAGGACTTGTCAGAGCCTTTAAAATGCTAATGTGGGGCCAGGTGCAAGGTCTTAAATCCCAGGCTAGCCTGGTTTACATAGCGAGTTCCAGGCCAGCTGGAGCTACAAGGAGACCCTATCTAAAAATTAACAAAAAATAAATAAATAAGTGATTTGTGACTCTCCAAAAGATCATATGCTCCCCCAAATACCTGACCCTAGATTCCCTTTCACAGAACACCCCTTAACCCACTGCAGAAGGGGGAACTATGAACATAGTTTAGGAATGTATGAGCTGGAAACCAATGAGCTGGATCAGACATCCCCAGACTTCAGTAGAGATCCTCTGAAGATGCACCAGAATCAGAAGGGGGTCAAGACATGGCTTGTTCCCCTCCTGGACTTTCCCAGTGGGTCTTGGTGATTCTGCTGTTACTGGCCTGGGCACCACACTTGAAGAGCCCTTGGGATAGAGTGCCTCTGAGGGTCCTCCTGGCTTTGAGGCAGCCTCTGAGCCATTGTTTACGCTGTTCCCACTGTCTGGAATGACTTTCTTTATCCCTTGGTTGCAGCAGTCTGGTTTGTCTCTTTAGGCCAGCTCTCATCTCCATGCACACAGCATATTCCATGCTTTGGGTCACAGAGGCTGCTTCTGGCTTCTAAGCCGGTAAGCGGTCACCTCCCTCTCTCTCCCACACAGCTGCTCTGTCAGCAGCTTTGTGTGACTCGAAGCTTTAGAATCTGTTTCCACTGTGAGCTTTTTAAACTAAAAGTTGGGAACCTTGAGACCTAGCCCCCAGTCTTATTTCTCCAGGCCAGAGCCAGGGTTGCATTGACTTCATAAACTCCAAAGTTATCACATGACACATGCCCTGACAGGTTGACTTATGGGATCTCTTGTGGTACATGGGAAAACTGAGGTCCCACAGTGGCTCTTTAGGAGGTACACACACACACACACACACACACACACACACACACACACCAGGACTGGGCAGACTCGACCTATGGCCAGGGTGCTTTACTGGGCTAGGCAGGATGGCTTAATTTCTAGAGAAAGTTCACACAAACTGCTGAGGAACTATCAGGGAAGGAACGGTTCTGAGGATGGAGGTACAAAGGAGCCCTGGAGCAGGGACAAGGTCACAAAACCAGCTGTGTGTCCTGTCTGCTTCCCAGCCTGTGTGCCAAAGATGACTCTTTCTGGCTCTGCCTTCTCTCCTACAGCCAGAGAAGAGAGGTGGGGACCAGTTCACTTTGTCTCTAGAGTCCACAGTCTCCTTTCTGCCTTCCCTTCTCCCCAGCCCCAGGGGCCGTCCTTTACCTTTCAGGCCGGACTGAGCCCTCTTCCCTTGGTCTTCCACAACCTTGTGTTGTACCTCCAGGGTGATGCCCACCTCTCTCACTTCTTGCCTGTTGCCCATTCCTGCCAGCTCACAGGATGTCATCTCCTTTCTCCTCCTCTCTTGGGTTCTGAAGGCCAAGGCATGGGCTTAGTTAACTTCTTCCTGTCTCCTTGTGCCTCCCTAGGATTAAACAGACTAGGTAACTAGTCAGTTATGGGGTGTTCCTAGCCTAGATGACATCCTTGTAGAACTGAGACAGTGCTTACACATCAACCGAACCCTTGTTATATAAGAGGAAACCGAGTCCCAGAGAGGGGCAAGAGCTTGCCCAGTGTAGCACAGTGAATTAGAGTGGAATGCTAAGGCCACAGTGACTCCTCAGGGCCCTTGACTCTGTTCCATCTCCACATTCCCATTCCATACCTACCTTTAGCCTCTTCCAGATCTCTGTCCTTGGCTCTCGGGAAGATGTTTCAGAGGGTGAGACCAGAGCATCCTTTGGCAGGATCTAGGGGGACACAGATCCAAGAAGCAAGCTTGGGTCTCCTGTGCCCAGAGAATCTGGTAGGCAGGACAGGGCTTCCCTCCAGTCCAGCCTTCCAAATCGTGGCCGCATGGCTGGGTGTTTGTGGGATTCATGAAGTGTTGCAGCTTCGTAGAATCAAGTGGAGCTTTTAGAGTTTGGCAGAATTCTTCCAAGGGCTGAAAATTCAGGAGGATTCTCTGAAGTAGGTAGAATTAGGAAATTCAGGTGGGCTCAAAGCTGAACAGATCAGCAATGATTTACTCTGGGCAGGAAGACTCCCCATCCTGGGCAGTGCCCAGTGCCACCCTGGCCAACAACCTCCAAGGAAGCAGGTGGGCCAAATGGAGATGGCAATATTCAAAGTATTCCATGTACCAAGGGATTGCACAGTCCCCACGGCAACTTAGATTGAGGAGTGGAAATGTGCCCAGTTTAGAACTGCGGAGTGCTTCAGGGAGGACGTCCCAAAGACCCAATTACACAGTCTAGTTAGAGACCTTAATTGGTGAGGAAAGGTGGAGGAAAGTGGCTCAGGGCCAAGGATTTGTACTTGCAGGTTAGTCCTCAGTCAGAATTGGCCCAGGAAAACTTATGGAGTAAAAAGAGGAATGCAAAAGTAATGTTAATAGCTTTAAAATAAATCAGAGATTGGAGAGATGGCTCAGCAATTAAGAACACTGGCTGCTTTTGCAGAGGGTCTGGGTTCAGTTCCCAGCACCCACATGGTGGAGTAGTTCACAACCATCTTGTAACTCCAGTTCCAGGAGATCTGACACCCTCTTCTGTACTCCATGGGCAGTTTATACATATGGTGCACTTATATGCATGCATGCAAAAGCACTCACACATAAAATTAAATTAAAAATAAAATAGAACCAAAGAACTTGTGAAGAAATGATAGATGTAATTGCTTTCCAGGTGGGTAGGAGAGGTCTTGGCTCAACTCTCATTAGGAGCTTCCAGAAATACAAAATTTAGAGGAAAGGGGAGGGACCAGATGAAGAAACAAGCAGAATTCTAGAATATACAGCAAATCTGTACTTAAAGGACATCTTGACCAAGGCTCGTTGTGCAGACAGGAGATTGCCCTAGAGAGGTCTGGCATCAGCTTAGTCTCAGTGAGGGAGAAGCGTGGTCATGGTCCACTGTGACACCGATTTGTCTACCCTTGATCCACACGACTCCTCAGTCTGTGCAGAGCTGGTATGCCTGTGCCAGCCAGTGACTGGTTTCCTCTACCTCCACCCGGTCTCTTCCCCGCACTCACAGCATCCACGTGATGCTGCCTTGTTGAGGTTCCTTCTAGTTTTCAGAGTCCATATCTCTGAAGGCTCAAGGATCTCTTTAAATGGTTTTATAAGGCTAGGGATGTAGTTCATGGTAGAGCACTTAATGTTTGGTGCTTGAACCCCAGCCCAAAACAAGAAACGATAGGCATTGTTTTATTTTGAAACTGAGTTTTGGCTTTTTGTTGTTGAATTTTTAGTTAACTATTTTGAGATTGTATGGGATGAGGCTCAGTCAGTGAAGTGCATTCTAATGTTCAGAAAGCCACTGGGTTTAACCCCCAGCACTGTACTATTCGGCATGATGGCATACACCTGTAATCCCAACACTCAGGACATGGAGGTTCTCCCTAACCCACTTCCTTTCTCACATGTAACCAGTGTTCTAAATTTCCTGTGGCTCTAGCTGGAAAGTCTCCTGGACATTTGCATATGCAAATCTACATGTAGAAATAGATTTTGTGATCATACCTGTATGTGGCTTCTTAGTATGCTTTTTTTTTTTTTTTGGTTGACGCTTTATACAGGGATAATTGATGTACAACTGCACATATTTAAATTGTAAAGCTTGTTGAGTTTTAACTTGCGGAAGGCCATGACCCCATGACAGCGGTCAAGACTGACTTACCTGTCTTCTTGCCCCACCATTACAAGCACAGATCTGCCTTCTGAAACTGTAGGTGGCCTGCATTTTCTAGCTTTTTATGTAAATAGAATTATATAAGATGTATTCTTTTCAAAATCTTTCTTATTTTGATCAATGTATTTTGAGACTCAGTCTTGTTGTATGCTTTAATAATTCTTTTTTTTTTTTTTTGGTCTTTTTGAGACAGGGTCTCCCTGTAGCCCCAGCTGTCCTGGAACTCACTATGTAGATCAGGCTGGCCTTGAACTCACAGAGATCTGCCTGCCTATGCCTCCCAAGTGCTGGGATTAAAGGCGTGTGCCGCCATGCCCGGCAATAATTCTTTTTAAAAATTTTTTTGTATTTATAATTTTTATTTTATGTGTATGCGTGTATTGCCTGCATGTAGGTAAGTGCACCGTGTCATGCAATTCTGCAGAGGTCAGAAGAGGCTGTTGGATCCCCTGGGACTGGAGTTACAGACAGTTGTTAGCTGCCATGTGGGTGCTGGGATTTGAACCCAGGTCTTCTGCAAGAACAGCTAGTGTTCTTAACCACTGAGCCATCTCTCTAGCCCTTCTTTTTTTAATATTTTATTTATTATTTTTGTTTTATGCATACGCGTGTACTGCCTGCATGTAGGTAAGTGCACCTGTGTCGTGCAATGCCCACGGAGGACAGAAGAGGCCGTCAATCCCCTGGAACTGGAGTTATGGACAGTTGTTAGCTGCCATGTGGGTGCTGGGATTTGAACCCAGGTCTTCTGCAAGAACAGCCAGTGTTCTTAATCATTGAGCCATCTCTCCAGCCCCCCAGCCCCTCATTTTTTAAACATAGGATCTTGGGGCTGGAGAGCTGGCTCAGTGGTTAAGATCATTAACTGTTCTTGTAGAGGACCCAGGACCCAGGTTCGATTCACAGCACCCACATGGTGGCTAACAACTGTCTGTAACTCCAGTTCCAGGGGATCTGATGCCTTCTTCTGACCTCCATGGGTACTGCTACTGCATGACACAAGTGCATTTACACACATGCAGGCAATACATTCATATACATAAATAAAAATAATAAAATATTTTAAAAATAGGATTTTTATTGAACTATGATGAAAATATCATCCAATCCAACCATTTAAAATGTACAAGTCTGGAAGAAAATCTTAGCGAGAATTTTCTAAATAATATTTTTTATAAACTTTTAAGTCAAATAATTTCTCAGGCTTTAAAGAAATGTATTGATTACTTTAATCCTTGGTTATACTTTCCTTTTGAGTGTTTAAGACCATACAGTTTGGCCCAAATTAACCAATTTACTTTTACTTTTAAGGTCGGTTGAGGATCTGGTCCTCGGGGTCACATGGGTTTGGAAGGAGCCCCTGGCTCCTTAGGCTTTTCATAGAATACCAGTTCCATCTATGTAAAGATAAGTCAAGAGGTCCTGCTTGACCGGGGCGTCACTTGGAAGCATGGACGAAACGTTTCCTCTGTGTTGACCCTCCTCTTTGCAGACTGGACACTGGTTTGAGTCCCTCTCATGGGGTCTCTATGGCCTCCCTGAACAAGAGGACAGGTGACTCATCACAGCTACAGGGCATATCAAGGGATTCCCATGGTCCCTTGGGACTTAGTCAACCTTTAAGGGCAAGGAACAAAACTGTCCTTTAAACCCCTTTGACCAGATGTGTGCAGGCTTTTAAGTATGGTTATTAACCATCCAAGAAGGTCAGTTGCACCAGCCTGGTACCTTTAATTACTGTGTAATATATAGATAAAGCTTGAACAAAACCCAAATGTTCTCATGTAAACATTGACTGGAGATGGTGGTGTATACCTGTAAGCTCAGCACTTGGGAGACTGAGGCAGGAAGATAGAGTGTTTAAGGCCGCTTTGGGTGGTATAGCAAATCCTTGTATAAACAAACAAACAAACAATCCAATAGACTTTAGTGTAGTCAGAGAGCTGTGTAATTATCACCACATTCAATTTTAGAACATATTTATCACTTTCCAAAGACTCTCCATCTCCATTAGTGGTCCTTCCTGCTTGCTCCTTAAGCCTCTTCCAGTCCATAGAAACCATTGGTCTATTTTCTATCTCTCTTAAGTTGTCTGTTCTGCACACTTTATATAAATGGAATTCCAATCTATTTCCTTTTGTAACTAACTTCTTTATCTAGCATACTGTTTATTGTTAAGAAATATCCAATTGCGTAGATACGTCATATTTTACTTATCTTCATAACTTGGTGGATATTTGGATTGTTTTAGTTGAGTTTTTTTTAACTGATTATTTTTTATGTGGCAGGCATGTGTGTGCCACAGTATGAATGTGGGGAGGTCAGAGGACAACTCACAAGAATTGGTTGTCTCCTTCCACCAAGTGGAAGTTCTGGTAATCAAACTCAGGTTGTCAGGCTGTGCCCTTTCCTGCTGAGCTAGCTCACCAGCCTGTTTTTATTTGTTTCCTTTTTTTGATCTTTTTGAGACAGGGTCTCCCTGTAGCCCCAGCTGTCCTGGAACTCACTGTGTAGACCAGGCTGGCCTTGAACTCACAGAAATCTGCCTGCCTCTGCCTCCCAAGTGCTGGGATTAAAGGTGTGCACCACCATGCCCGGCCCTGTTTTCTTTCTTTTTTTCTTTTTTTTTTTTTTTTTTAAATATTTCATTGAGCCTGGAGAGATGACTCAGCAGTTAAGAGACCTGGCTGTTCTTACAGAGGACCCCGGTTCAATTCCCAGCACCCACATGGTGGCTAACAGTCATCTGTAACTCCAGTTCCAGGGAATCTGATGCCCTCTTCTGACTTCCATGAGCACTGCATGACACACGTATACCAACCTACTTGCAAGCAATACACTCATACATATAAAATAAAAATATAAATGAAAAAGTTATTAGGGGCTGGGTGAGATGGTTCAGTGATAAAGAGCACTGACTGCTCTTGTAGAGGACCTGTTTTTGGTTCCCAGCACCCACATGGCAGCTAACAACTGTTCCTAACTCTAGTTTCAGGGGATCTAGTGCCCTCATCTGACCTCTGTGGGCCCAGCATGATACCAGTGCGCTTACATACGTGCATACCTGCCAACAATTGATACACATAAATTGTTATTATTTTATAAAAATAATTTATTGTTTATTATTACTTTACCTATTTATTTATTTATTTATTTGAGACAGGGTCTCCCTGTAGCCCCAGCTGGCCTGGAACTCATTATGTAGGCCAGGCTGGTCTTGAACTCACAGAGATCTGCCTGCCTCTGCCTCCCAAGTGCTGGGACTAAAGGCATGTGCCACCATGCCCGGACTATTTATTATTTTTTTGAAATTTTATGTGTATGAGTGTATTGCCTGCATGTATGTAAGTGCAACCATGTTGTGCAGTGCCCACAGAGGTCAGAAGAGGATGTCGGATGCCCTGGAACTTGAGTTAGGCATGGTTGTTAGCCCCCATGTGAGTGCTGGGAGCTAAACTTGAGTCCTCTGCAAGAGCAGCCAGTGCTCTAAACCACTGAGCCATCTCTCTAGCTCCTAGTTTTTTTCTTTTTTGAGACAGAATCCTGAAGCCTAGCCCAGGCTGGCTATGACTCCTGATCCTCCTGCCTCTGTCCTCTGAAGTGCTGACATAACGGACATAGACCACCATGCCTGACTAGGTTATTTCCACTTTTTGACTATCATGTATAATGTCATTATGAATATTTGCATATGAGATTCTATGTGGACACAGTTTTTTTCATTTCTCTTGAATATTTTCCTAGGAATTGTTGAACTTATGGCAACTCTATGAGTGTTATTTTGAGGAACCATCAGAGATGTAAAATACACCATTTTGCATTCCCATTGGTAATGCATGAGGGCTCTAATGTGCCCACAAACCTACCAACAGTTGATACCATTCTTTTTTATTATAGCCATTCTGATGAATGTGTTTCTGGATTTTCTTCCCTAATAATTAGTAATGTTGAGGCTCTCTATGTAGTCGTTGGCCATTTGTGTATCTTTCTTTGGAGAAATGTGCTTCAAATCATTAGTGCAATTTAAAGCTAGGTTATCTGTCCTTGTATTACTGAGTTGTAAGAATTTTTTTTCCAGAGTTGGGGATAGAACCCAGGCCTTTAGCGGGGCTCTATCACTGAGCTGCACACCCAGTCCTAGATAACGTCGACTGTATGTCATCAAGGTTATTAATATTTAATATTAATTACACTTAATGTATTTTTCCTTAAAAACCCCACCTTTTAAGCTTGGTGTGGTGCTGGGAGCTAGTAGTCCTAGCACTGGGAAGATGAGGCAGGAGGATAACTCAAGTACATACGTTTGAGACCAGCTGGGTGACATAGTGAGAACCCCCCCTCTGCCTTCTCAAAACAAGCAAACAAATGGACAGACAAAGCTTCTCCTAATGTGAGCATCTTAAATAACCATTATAAATTTGTCAAAATTAAGAAATTAGCATTGGCAGCTGGGCATGGTGGTGCATGCCTGTAAAACCCTGCACTTGGGAGGCTGAGGTAGGAGGATAGTCTTGAGTTCAAGGCCAGCCTGGGCTACAGTGTGATGTTCTATCTCAAAAAACAAAAATAAATAAATCAGCAGTGGAATAATTAACTACGATTGCTATTATTAATCAAACTATACACTATATTTAGATTCCATCAGTTTTTGTATTAATGTTCTTTTAAAATTCCTGGATGTGATCCAGGAATGTGATATTTCATTTAGCCATCAAATTTAAATTTATTTTTTAAATATTGTATTTTTCATCTTTAAAAGTCTGTTCGGTGGCTACAAATTCTCTTCTCCCTCCTTCTCTTCCCTCTTCTGTTCCTCTTCTCCCCCTCCTCTTCCTCCTCTTTTTTCTTTGACAGTTTCTCACTATGTAGCCCAGGCTAGCCTTGCACTTTCAATAGTACTATGTTAACCCCTCCAGTGCTGGGTTTACAAGTGATGGGATGCCTAGCCTTCTGTTTGGGTTTTTAAAAATAGTTCATTTTTCTTTCCTTACCATATAGAGCTTGATTTCAACAACTTATGGTGTGACTTACAGTCATTTCCATATAATCATTTGTATAATTATAATCCATTGTATGGACACACTGCACGCAGTAACAATGCAAATTATTAGACATTTAAGTATAACCAGTGTTTTTCTTTTATTAAAACCATGTAAACAATGCTGTGAGGAATATCATTTTGTGCAATCGTTTGGCATGTTTTCAAATACTTCTCTAAGGCAGATATCTTGATAGGAAGTTATTGGATAAAGGCATGTTTATTTCAGATTTTAAGGAATGCCATTAAATTGTCCTAAAAAACCATTGTTATTTAAATCTTCACCAAGGAGTGCAGCAATACTTGCTTCTCCATGTTGTGCTGGGTGTTTTCAGGCTTTAAATTTTGCATTATGATGAATGAAAAGTGATAGTTTGTTTTATTTTGCATTTTTCTGATTACAAAGAATGTTAAGAGTAACTTCATTTGTAAGTTTTGCATGTATTATGTATGTATGCATGCATGTTTTGTGTATGTGTTCCTATGTGCATGCCAGTGTCCCACAGTGCCCATGTGGAGGTCAGAGGACACTGAGAAGTCAGTCCTCTCCTTCCACCCTGAGGGTTCCAGAGATGGAACTCAGATCATCAGGACCAGAGGCGGTACCTTCACTCCCTGAGCCATCTTGCCAGGCCTCACTTGGCATTTTTTTGTGAAATGTGAAATTTTTCCTTTTGTTAATTGTCTTTCCTTTAATGCCCATTTAAAAAATATTCTATTTATTATTTTCATTTTATGTGCATGAGTGTATTGCCTGGATGTATGTGAGTGCACCTGTGTCATGCAGTGCCACGGAGGTCAGAAGGTGTCTGATTCCCCTGGAACTGGAGTTAAGGACGGTTAGTAGCTGCCATGTGGGCGCTGGGAATCAAACCCAGGTCCTCTGCAAGAGCAGTCAGTACTCTTAACCACCGAGCCATCTCTCCAACCCCTAATGCCCATTTAAAATTTTTTATTTCTGTTTTTGGTGTATGTATGTGTTCATGTGTGTGCATGTGTATACAGGTGCACATATGTGTGTGCTCATGAATGTGGTGGTCAGTGGTCGATGTTGGGTGTCTTCCTCAATTGCTCCTCACCTTATTTTTTTGATTTTTTAATTGAATTTTTGTGTATTTCATACATAAAATCATCTTTATACCCCCTTCCCCTTTGGCACCCTCATATACCCCCCACACTGGAGTTCACACATTCTGTCATTTGTGTTAAGGCCTATTATGTAAAGTTATTGTCCTGAGATGTCCCTCAGTTCAAGTACATCCACCGGGGTTTAGTCAGCCTATCTAGAGTCTCTCCCTTCAAGAAGATCAGCTCTTCCTCACCCAGCAGTAATCAGCCGTCAATTATTCTTCAACTAAGATTGGGGCTTGCTGTTCATTTCCACAGTTCTGTGACGGATTTTTGTTTGCCTAAGTTGTCGTGGGTCTTGTGCGTGTTGATACCACTGGTATAGGTTTATATGAGAATGGCCCCAGGCATCTGTAGAACCATTTCCGTATGGTCATGCACCTCCTCTCTGGCTGTTGCAATCTTTCTGCCTCTCTTCTGAAATGGTCCCTGAGCCCTGGGTGGGTGGACTTCAATATAGGAGTCCTGTCTAAGGACCCATACTCTGCAGACTCTGTGTTTCGGTCATTTGTGACCTTTCACTTTCCTGGCCCTCTGTTGCATGAGGGAGCTTCATTGATGAGAATTGAAGGATGCAGTAGTGTTCTCTTTATCCCTCGTTCTGTGTTCAGTGAGTCTTAGGTGTAGAGGTTACATCCTAGATGTGCCACTTAGGCTTGGGCAATTCACAGAGAATCTCTGTGTGTGACCAGTGGTGTAACTCTAATAATCTCTGTCTGTTGAAAAAGGAGCTACATTGCTGGATGGTGACTGGGATACTCGTTTATAAGGATTGGTGCTAGGATCAACAAACGAGGGAGAACATACTTCTTTTGTTTTTCTGAGTCTGTGTTACTTAGTGTAACAGTTTCTAGACCCATCCATTTACCTGCAAATTTCATTATTTCATCTTTCTTTACTGCTGAGTAGAACTCTATTGTATAAATGTACCACATTTTTGTTAACCTCTCATCAGTTGAGGGGCACTTAGGTTTCTTCCTTTTCTTAGCTATTGGGAAAAGAGTAGCAAAAAACATGGTTGTACAAGTATCTCTGCAATAGGATGAGTCCTTTGGGTATATGCCACAGACTGGTATAACTGGGTCATATGGTAGGTTCATGTTTAGTTAAGAGTTCTCCACACTGCTTTCCATAGGGGTTGCATGATTTTGCAATCCCACCAGTAGTGAATGAGTGTTCTCCTTTCTCCACATCCTTGCCAATTTGTTATCATTTGTTCTCTTGATCTTAGCCAGTCTGACTGGGGTAAGATGAAATCTTAAAGTGGTTTTAATTTGCATT
Organism: Nannospalax galili; assembly: GCF_000622305.1. Lineage (NCBI taxonomy): Eukaryota > Metazoa > Chordata > Mammalia > Rodentia > Spalacidae > Nannospalax > Nannospalax galili. Next base: position 104,606 of record NW_008346082.1, on the reverse strand, counting down.
TCCCTAGTTACTAACAATGTTGAACACTTTTTAAGATGTTTCTTAGCCATCTTTATTTCTTCCTTTGACAACTCTCTGTTTAGATCTTTAGCCCATGT
>NW_008346082.1:103113-104135 GCF_000622305.1 Nannospalax galili | reverse complement strand
CTCCAGTGAATGTTCTTGGCCCCTTTGTCAAATATTAGGTGGCTGAAACTGAATGTACTCATATTTGAGTTTCAATTTTATTCCATTGATGGGTCTATTTTTGTGCCAGTACCATGTTGTTTTTATGACTATAGCTCTGTAATACAGTTTAATATCTGGTATAGTAATCCCCACAGAATTGCTCTTAGTGCTCAGGGTTGCTTTGGCTATCTGAGGTCTTTTGCTTCCATATGAATCTTAGGATGGTTTTTTCCAATTCTGTGAAAAATTTCATAGGGATTTTGATTGGCGTTGCATTGAATTTATAAATGGATTTTGGTAGAATGGTCATTTTCACAATATTAATTCTTCCAATCCATGATTATGGGAGGTCTTCCATCTTCTGATGTCTTCCTCAATCTTTCTTTATGGATTTAAAAATTTCATTGTAGAGATCTTTAATGTCTTTGCTCAGGTTTATTTCATTCTGTGAAAAATTTCATAGGGATTTTGATTGGCGTTGCATTGAATTTATAAATGGATTTTGGTAGAATGGTCATTTTCACAATATTAATTCTTCCAATCCATGATTATGGGAGGTCTTCCATCTTCTGATGTCTTCCTCAATCTTTCTTTATGGATTTAAAAATTTCATTGTAGAGATCTTTAATGTCTTTGATCAGATTTATCCCAAGGTATTTATTGAAGCTATTGCGAGTGGAAGGGTTTCCTTGAATGCTTTTTCTGATTGCTTGTTATTGGTATATGGCTACTGGTTTTTGTAAGTTGATTTTGTAACTTGCCACTTTACTGAAATTATTAATGTCTAGTAGTTTGTGGTGGAATTTTGGTGATCTTTTATGTATAATATCATATCATCTGCAAATAGTGATAATTTGACCTCTGCTTTCCAATTAGTACTTCTTTAATTTCCTTCTTTTGTCCTATTTCTTTAGCAAGAGTTTCAAGCACTATATTGAAAAGAAGTGGAGAGAGTGGACAGCTTGTCTGATTCCTAATTTAATGGGAATGCTTCCAGTTCT
>NW_008346082.1:101612-101875 GCF_000622305.1 Nannospalax galili | reverse complement strand
TCCCTCAACCCAGGTGTGTCAAGTTGACACTAAAGCTATCCAGCACATGTTCTTTCTGATTTTTTAATGAAGGCACTTAGAGCTATAAACTTCCCTTTAAGGACTGCTTTCAATGTGTCCCAGAGGTTTTGTTGTTTTGTATTGTCCTTTTTGTTTAGTTCCAGGAATACTTTTATTTCTTAATTTCTCCTTTGACCCATTCATCATTCAGGAGTGTGTTGTTTAATCTCCATGTGTTCATGTAGTTACTAGGGTTTCTTCCA
>NW_008346082.1:101088-101312 GCF_000622305.1 Nannospalax galili | reverse complement strand
TAATCTGGGTCTTAAAGTCCTTCAGTATTGTTTTTATGAAGTTGAGTGCACCAGAGTTTGGTGAATATATGTTCATGATTGTAAAATCTTGGTTTATTGTTCCTTTGATCAGAATGAAGTGGCCATTTTTGTCTCTTCTGAGTAGTTTTAGTTTAAAGTCTATTTTATCAGATATTAGAATTGCAATGCCTGCTTTTTTCTTAGTACCATTCACTTGGTATATT